>NW_027488686.1:309557-619114 GCF_050948215.1 Halictus rubicundus | reverse complement strand
TAGAGGATAGGATAGGATAGAGGATAGGATAGGATAGAGGATAGGATAGGATAGAGGATAGGATAGGATAGAGGATAGGATAGGATAGAGGATAGGATAGGATAGAGGATAGGATAGGATAGAGGAAAGGATAGAGGATAGGATAGGATTGAGGAAAGGATAGGATAGAGGATAGGATAGGATAGAGGATAGGATAGGATAGAGGATAGGATAGGATAGAGGATAGGATTGGATAGAGGATAGGATAGGATAGAGGATAGGATAGGATAGAGGATAGGATAGGATAGTGGAATAGATAGAGGATAGGATAGGATAGGGGATAGGATAGGATAGAGGATAGTATAGGATAGAGGATAGGATAGGATAGAGGATAGGATAGGATAGAGGATTGGATAGAATAGAGGAAAGGATAGGATAGAGGATAGGATAGGATAGAGGATAGGATACGATAGAGGATACGATAGGATAGAGGATAGGATAGGATAGAGGATAGGATAGGATAGAGGATAGGATAGGATAGAGGATAGGATAGGATAGAGGAAAGGATAGAGGATAGGATAGGATTGAGGAAAGGATAGGATAGAGGATAGGATAGGATAGAGGAAAGGATAGAGGATAGGATAGGATTGAGGAAAGGATAGGATAGAGGATAGGATAGGATAGTGGAATAGATAGAGGATAGGATAGGATAGGGGATAGGATAGGATAGAGGATAGTATAGGATAGAGGATAGGATAGGATAGAGGATAGGATAGGATAGAGGATTGGATAGAATAGAGGAAAGGATAGGATAGAGGATAGGATAGGATAGAGGATAGGATACGATAGAGGATACGATAGGATAGAGGATAGGATAGGATAGAGGATAGGATAGGATAGAGGATAGGACAGGATACAGGATAGGATAGGATACAGGATAGGATAGGATAGAGGATCGGATAGAGGATAGGATAGGATAGAGGATAGAATAGGATAGAGGAAAGGATAGAGGATAGGATAGGATAGAGGGTAGGATAGGATAGAGGATAGGATAGGATAGAGGATAGGATACGATAGAGGATAGGATAGGATAGACGATAGGATAGGATAGAGGATAGGATAGGATAGACGATAGGATAGGATAGAGGATAGGATAGGATAGAGGATAGGATAGGATAGAGGATAGGATAGGATAGACGATAGGATAGGATAGAGGATAGGATAGGATAGAGGATAGGATAGGATAGAGGATAGGATTGGATAGAGGATAGGATAGGATAGAGTATAGGATAGGATAGAGGATAGGATAGGATAGAGTATCGGATAGAGGATAGGATAGGTTAGAGGATAGGATAGGATAGAGGATAGGATAGGATAGAGGATAGGATAGGATAGAGGATAGGATAGGATAGAGGAAAGGATAGAGGATAGGATAGGATAGGGGATAGGATAGGATAGAGGATAGGATAGGATAGAGGATAGGATAGGATAGAGGATATAATAGGATTGAGGAAAGGATAGGATAGAGGATAGGATAGGATAGAGGATAGGATAGGATAGAGGATAGGATAGGATAGAGGATAGGATAGGATAGAGGATAGGATAGGATAGAGGATAGGATAGGATAGAGGATAGGATAGGATAGAGGATAGGATAGGATAGAGGATAGGATAGGATAGAGGATAGGATAGGAAAGAGGGTAGGATAGCATAGAGGATAGGATAGGATAGAGGATAGGATAGGATAGAGGATAGGATAGGATAGAGGATAGGATAGGATAGAGGATATAATAGGATTGAGGAAAGGATAGGATAGAGGATAGGATAGGATAGAGGATAGGATAGGATAGAGGATAGGATAGGATAGAGGATAGGATAGGATAGAGGATAGGATAGGATAGAGGATAGGATAGGATAGAGGATAGGATAGGATAGAGGATAGGATAGGATAGAGGAAAGGATAGAGGATAGGATAGGATAGGGGATAGGATAGGATAGAGGATAGGATAGGATAGAGGATAGGATAGGATAGAGGATATAATAGGATTGAGGAAAGGATAGGATAGAGGATGGGATAGGATAGAGGATAGGATAGGATAGGATAGAGGATAGGATAGGATAGAGGGTAGGATAGGTAATTGGATAGGATAGAGGATAGGATAAGGTAGAGGCTAGTATAGGATAGAGGATAGGATAGGATAGAGTATAGGATAGGATAGAGGATAGGATAGGATAGAGGATCGGATAGAGGATAGGATAGGATAGAGGATAGGATAGGATAGAGGATAGGATAGGATAGAGGATAGGATAGGATAGAGGAGAGGATAGGATAGAGGATAGGATAGGATAGAGGATAGGATAGGATAGAGGATAGGATATAATAGAGGATAGGCTAGGATAGAGGATCGGATAGAGGATAGGATAGGATAGGATAGAGGATAGGATAGGATAGAGGAGAGGATAGGATAGAGGATAGGATAGGATAGAGGAGAGGATAGGATAGAGGATAGGATAGGACAGAGGATAGGATAGGATACAGGGTAGGATAGGATAGATGATAGGATAGGATAAAGGATAGGATAGGATAGAGGATAGGATAGGATAGAGGATAGGACAGGATAGAGGATAGGATACGATAGAGGATAGGATAGGATAGAGGATAATATAGGATAGAGGATAGGATAGGATAGAGGATAGGATAGGAAAGAGGGTAGGATAGCATAGAGGATAGGATAGGATAGGATAGAGGAGAGGATAGAGGATAGGATAGGATAGGGGATAGGATAGGATAGAGGATAGGTTAGGATAGAGGATCGGATAGAGGATAGGATAGGATAGAGGATAGGATAGGATAGAGGATAGGATAGGATAGAGGATAGGATAGGATAGAGGATAGGATAGGATAGAGGATAGGATAGGATAGAGGATAGGATAGGATAGAGGATAGGATAGGATAGAGGATAGGATAGGATAGAGGATAGGATAGGATAGAGGATAGGATAGGATAGAGGATAGGATAGGATAGAGGAAAGGATAGAGGATAGGATAGGATTGAGGAAAGGATAGGATAGAGGATAGGATAGGATAGAGGATAGGATAGGATAGAGGATAGGATAGGATAGAGGATAGGATTGGATAGAGGATAGGATAGGATAGAGGATAGGATAGGATAGTGGAATAGATAGAGGATAGGATAGGATAGGGGATAGGATAGGATAGAGGATAGTATAGGATAGAGGATAGGATAGGATAGAGGATAGGATAGGATAGAGGATTGGATAGAATAGAGGAAAGGATAGGATAGAGGATAGGATAGGATAGAGGATAGGATACGATAGAGGATACGATAGGATAGAGGATAGGATAGGATAGAGGATAGGATAGGATAGAGGATAGGACAGGATACAGGATAGGATAGGATAGAGGATCGGATAGAGGATAGGATAGGATAGAGGATAGAATAGGATAGAGGAAAGGATAGAGGATAGGATAGGATAGAGGGTAGGATAGGATAGAGGATAGGATAGGATAGAGGATAGGATACGATAGAGGATAGGATAGGATAGACGATAGGATAGGATAGAGGATAGGATAGGATAGACGATAGGATAGGATAGAGGATAGGATAGGATAGAGGATAGGATAGGATAGAGGATAGGATAGGATAGAGGATAGGATAGGATAGACGATAGGATAGGATAGAGGATAGGATAGGATAGAGGATAGGATAGGATAGAGGATAGGATTGGATAGAGGATAGGATAGGATAGAGTATAGGATAGGATAGAGGATAGGATAGGATAGAGTATCGGATAGAGGATAGGATAGGTTAGAGGATAGGATAGGATAGAGGATAGGATAGGATAGAGGATAGGATAGGATAGAGGATAGGATAGGATAGAGGAAAGGATAGAGGATAGGATAGGATAGGGGATAGGATAGGATAGAGGATAGGATAGGATAGAGGATAGGATAGGATAGAGGATATAATAGGATTGAGGAAAGGATAGGATAGAGGATAGGATAGGATAGAGGATAGGATAGGATAGAGGATAGGATAGGATAGAGGATAGGATAGGATAGAGGAAAGGATAGAGGATAGGATAGGATAGGGGATAGGATAGGATAGAGGATAGGATAGGATTGAGGAAAGGATAGGATAGAGGATAGGATAGGATAGAGGATAGGATAGGATAGAGGATAGGATAGGATAGAGGATAGGATTGGATAGAGGATAGGATAGGATAGAGGATAGGATAGGATAGAGGAAAGGATAGAGGATAGGATAGGATTGAGGAAAGGATAGGATAGAGGATAGGATAGGATAGAGGATAGGATAGGATAGAGGATAGGATAGGATAGAGGATAGGATTGGATAGAGGATAGGATAGGATAGAGGATAGGATAGGATAGTGGAATAGATAGAGGATAGGATAGGATAGGGGATAGGATAGGATAGAGGATAGTATAGGATAGAGGATAGGATAGGATAGAGGATAGGATAGGATAGAGGATTGGATAGAATAGAGGAAAGGATAGGATAGAGGATAGGATAGGATAGAGGATAGGATACGATAGAGGATACGATAGGATAGAGGATAGGATAGGATAGAGGATAGGATAGGATAGAGGATAGGACAGGATACAGGATAGGATAGGATAGAGGATCGGATAGAGGATAGGATAGGATAGAGGATAGAATAGGATAGAGGAAAGGATAGAGGATAGGATAGGATAGAGGGTAGGATAGGATAGAGGATAGGATAGGATAGAGGATAGGATACGATAGAGGATAGGATAGGATAGACGATAGGATAGGATAGAGGATAGGATAGGATAGACGATAGGATAGGATAGAGGATAGGATAGGATAGAGGATAGGATAGGATAGAGGATAGGATAGGATAGAGGATAGGATAGGATAGACGATAGGATAGGATAGAGGATAGGATAGGATAGAGGATAGGATAGGATAGAGGATAGGATTGGATAGAGGATAGGATAGGATAGAGTATAGGATAGGATAGAGGATAGGATAGGATAGAGTATCGGATAGAGGATAGGATAGGTTAGAGGATAGGATAGGATAGAGGATAGGATAGGATAGAGGATAGGATAGGATAGAGGATAGGATAGGATAGAGGAAAGGATAGAGGATAGGATAGGATAGGGGATAGGATAGGATAGAGGATAGGATAGGATAGAGGATAGGATAGGATAGAGGATATAATAGGATTGAGGAAAGGATAGGATAGAGGATAGGATAGGATAGAGGATAGGATAGGATAGAGGATAGGATAGGATAGAGGATAGGATAGGATAGAGGAAAGGATAGAGGATAGGATAGGATAGGGGATAGGATAGGATAGAGGATAGGATAGGATAGAGGATAGGATAGGATAGAGGATATAATAGGATTGAGGAAAGGATAGGATAGAGGATGGGATAGGATAGAGGATAGGATAGGATAGGATAGAGGATAGGATAGGATAGAGGGTAGGATAGGTAATTGGATAGGATAGAGGATAGGATAAGGTAGAGGCTAGTATAGGATAGAGGATAGGATAGGATAGAGTATAGGATAGGATAGAGGATAGGATAGGATAGAGGATCGGATAGAGGATAGGATAGGATAGAGGATAGGATAGGATAGAGGATAGGATAGGATAGAGGATAGGATAGGATAGAGGAGAGGATAGGATAGAGGATAGGATAGGATAGAGGATAGGATAGGATAGAGGATAGGATATAATAGAGGATAGGCTAGGATAGAGGATCGGATAGAGGATAGGATAGGATAGGATAGAGGATAGGATAGGATAGAGGAGAGGATAGGATAGAGGATAGGATAGGATAGAGGAGAGGATAGGATAGAGGATAGGATAGGACAGAGGATAGGATAGGATACAGGGTAGGATAGGATAGATGATAGGATAGGATAAAGGATAGGATAGGATAGAGGATAGGATAGGATAGAGGATAGGACAGGATAGAGGATAGGATACGATAGAGGATAGGATAGGATAGAGGATAGGATACGATAGAGGATAGTATAGGATAGAGGATAGGATAGGATAGAGGATAGGATAGGATAGAGGATTGGATAGAATAGAGGAAAGGATAGGATAGAGGATAGGATAGGATAGAGGATAGGATACGATAGAGGATACGATAGGATAGAGGATAGGATAGGATAGAGGATAGGATAGGATAGAGGATAGGATAGAGGATAGGATAGGATAGAGGATAGGATACGATAGAGGATAGGATAGGATAGAGGATCGGATAGAGGATAGGATAGGATAGAGGATAGAATAGGATAGAGGAAAGGATAGAGGATAGGATAGGATAGAGGGTAGGATAGGATAGAGGATAGGATAGGATAGAGGATAGGATAGGATAGGGGATAGGATATAATAGAGGATAGGCTAGGATAGAGGGTCGGATAGTGGATAGGATAGGATAGGGGATAGGATAGGATAGAGGATAGAGGATAGGATAGGATAGAGGATAGGATAGGATAGAGGGAAGGATAGGATATAGGATAGGATTGGATAGAGGATAGGACAGGATACAGGATAGGATAGAATAGAGGATCGGATAGAGGATAGGATAGGATAGTGGAATAGATAGAGGATAGGATAGGATAGGGGATAGGATAGGATAGAGGATAGTATAGGATAGAGGATAGGATAGGATAGAGGATAGTATAGGATAGAGGATTGGATAGAATAGAGGAAAGGATAGGATAGAGGATAGGATAGGATAGAGGATAGGATACGATAGAGGATACGATAGGATAGAGGATAGGATAGGATAGAGGATAGGATAGGATAGAGGATAGGATAGAGGATAGGATAGGATAGAGGATAGGATAGAGGATAGGATAGGATAGAGGATAGGACAGGATACAGGATAGGATAGGATAGAGGAAAGGATAGAGGATAGGATAGGATAGAGGGTAGGATAGGATAGAGGATAGGATAGGATAGAGGATAGGATACGATAGAGGATAGGATAGGATAGACGATAGGATAAGATAGAGGATAGGATAGGATAGAGGATAGGATAGGATAGAGGATAGGATAGGATAGAGGATAGGATAGGATAGAGGATAGGATAGGATAGAGGATATTATAGGATAGACGATAGGATAGGATAGAGGATAAGATAGGATAGAGGATAGGATAGGATAGAGGATAGGATAGGATAGAGGATAGGATAGGATAGAGTATAGGATAGGATAGAGGATAGGATAGGATAGAGGATAGGATAGGATAGAGGATAGGATAGGATAGAGGATAGGATAGGATAGAGGATAGGATAGGATAGAGGATAGGATAGGATAGAGGATAGGATAGGATAGAGGATAGGATAGGATAGAGGAAAGGATAGAGGATAGGATAGGATAGGGGATAGGATAGGATAGAGGATAGGATAGGATAGAGGATAGGATAGGATAGAGGATATAATAGGATTGAGGAAAGGATAGGATAGAGGATGGGATAGGATAGAGGATAGGATAGGATAGGATAGAGGATAGGATAGGATAGAGGGTAGGATAGGTAATTGGATAGGATAGAGGATAGGATAAGGTAGAGGCTAGTATAGGATAGAGGATAGGATAGGATAGAGTATAGGATAGGATAGAGGATAGGATAGGATAGAGGATCGGATAGAGGATAGGATAGGATAGAGGATAGGATAGGATAGAGGATAGGATAGGATAGAGGATAGGATAGGATAGAGGATAGGATAGGATAGAGGATAGGATAGGACAGAGGATAGGATAGGATACAGGGTAGGATAGGATAGATGATAGGATAGGATAAAGGATAGGATAGGATAGAGGATAGGATAGGATAGAGGATAGGACAGGATAGAGGATAGGATACGATAGAGGATAGGATAGGATAGAGGATAATATAGGATAGAGGATAGGATAGGATAGAGGATAGGATAGGAAAGAGGGTAGGATAGCATAGAGGATAGGATAGGATAGGATAGAGGAGAGGATAGAGGATAGGATAGGATAGGGCATAGGATAGGATAGAGGATAGGTTAGGATAGAGGATCGGATAGAGGATAGGATAGGATAGAGGATAGGATAGGATAGAGGATAGGATAGGATAGAGGATAGGATAGGATAGAGGATAGGATAGGATAGAGGATAGGATAGGATAGAGGATAGGATAGGATAGAGGATAGGATAGGATAGAGGATAGGATAGGATAGAGGATAGGATAGGATAGAGGATAGGATAGGATAGAGGATAGGATAGGATAGAGGATAGGATAGGATAGAGGATAGGATAGGATAGAGGATAGGATAGGATAGAGGATAGGATAGGATAGAGGATAGGATAGGATAGAGGAAAGGATAGAGGATAGGATAGGATTGAGGAAAGGATAGGATAGAGGATAGGATAGGATAGAGGATAGGATAGGATAGAGGATAGGATAGGATAGAGGATAGGATTGGATAGAGGATAGGATAGGATAGAGGATAGGATAGGATAGAGGATAGGATAGGATAGTGGAATAGATAGAGGATAGGATAGGATAGGGGATAGGATAGGATAGAGGATAGTATAGGATAGAGGATAGGATAGGATAGAGGGTAGGATAGGATAGAGGATAGGATAGGGTAGAGGATAGGATACGATAGAGGATAGGATAGGATAGACGATAGGATAGGATAGAGGATAGGATAGGATAGACGATAGGATAGGATAGAGGATAGGATAGGATAGAGGATAGGATAGGATAGAGGATAGGATAGGATAGAGGATATTATAGGATAGACGATAGGATAGGATAGAGGATAGGATAGGATAGAGGATAGGATAGGATAGAGGATAGGATAGGATAGAGGATAGGATAGGATAGAGTATAGGATAGGATAGAGGATAGGATAGGATAGAGGATCGGATAGATTATAGGATAGGATAGAGGATAGGATAGGATAGAGGATAGGATAGGATAGAGGATAGGATAGGATAGAGGATAGGATAGGATAGAGGATAGGATAGGATAGAGGATAGGATAGGATAGAGTATAGGATAGGATAGAGGATAGGATAGGATAGAGGATCGGATAGAGGATAGGATAGGATAGAGGATAGGATAGGATAGAGGATAGGATAGGATAGAGGATAGGATAGGATAGAGGATAGGATAGGATAGAGGATAGGATTGGATAGAGGATAGGATAGGATAGAGGATAGGATAGGATAGAGGATAGGATAGGAAAGAGGGTAGGATAGCATAGAGGATAGGATAGGATAGAGGATAGGATAGGATAGAGGAGAGGATAGAGGATAGGATAGGATAGAGGATAGGATAGGATAGAGGATAGGATAGGATAGAGGATAGAGGATAGGATAGGATAGAGGATAGGATAGGATAGAGGATAGGATAGGAAAGAGGGTAGGATAGGATAGAGGATACGATAGAGGATTGGATATAATAGAGGATAGGATAGAGGATAGAATAGGATAGATGATATTATAGGATAGAGGATAGGATATGATAGAGTAAACGATATTATAGAGGATAGGATAGAGGATAGGATAGGATAGAGGATAGGATAGGATAGGATAGAGGATAGGATAGGATAGAGGATAGGATAGGATAGAGGATAGGATAGGATAGAGGAGAGGATAGGATAGAGGATAGGATAGGATAGAGGATAGGATAGGATAGGGGATAGGATATAATAGAGGATAGGCTAGGATAGAGGGTCGGATAGTGGATAGGATAGGATAGGGGATAGGATAGGATAGAGGATAGAGGATAGGATAGGATAGAGGATAGGAAAGGATAGAGGGAAGGATAAGATATAGGATAGGATTGGATAGAGGATAGGACAGGATACAGGATAGGAAAGGATAGAGGATCGGATAGAGGATAGGATAGGATAGTGGAATAGATAGAGGATAGGATAGGATAGGGGATAGGATAGGATAGAGGATAGTATAGGATAGAGGATAGGATAGGATAGAGGATAGGATAGGATAGAGGATTGGATAGAATAGAGGAAAGGATAGGATAGAGGATAGGATAGGATAGAGGATAGGATACGATAGAGGATACGATAGGATAGAGGATAGGATAGGATAGAGGATAGGATAGGATAGAGGATAGGATAGGATAGAGGATAGGATAGGATAGAGGATAGGATAGAGGATAGGATAGGATAGAGGATAGGACAGGATACAGGATAGGATAGGATAGAGGATCGGATAGAGGATAGGATAGGATAGAGGATAGAATAGGATAGAGGAAAGGATAGAGGATAGGATAGGATAGAGGGTAGGATAGGATAGAGGATAGGATAGGATAGAGGATAGGATACGATAGAGGATAGGATAGGATAGACGATAGGATAGGATAGAGGATAGGATAGGATAGACGATAGGATAGGATAGAGGATAGGATAGGATAGAGGATAGGATAGGATAGAGGATAGGATAGGATAGAGGATATTATAGGATAGACGATAGGATAGGATAGAGGATAGGATAGGATAGAGGATAGGATAGGATAGAGGATAGGATAGGATAGAGGATAGGATAGGATAGAGTATAGGATAGGATAGAGGATAGGATAGGATAGAGGATCGGATAGAGGATAGGATAGGATAGAGGATAGGATAGGATAGAGGATAGGATAGGATAGAGGATAGGATAGGATAGAGGATAGGATAGGATAGAGGATAGGATAGGATAGAGGATAGGATAGGATAGAGGATAGGATAGGATAGAGGATAGGATAGGATAGAGGATAGAATAGGATAGAGGATAGGATAGGATAGAGGAAAGGATAGAGGATAGGATAGGATAGGGGATAGGATAGGATAGAGGATAGGATAGGATAGAGGATAGTATAGGATAGAGGATATAATAGGATTGAGGAAAGGATAGGATAGAGGATAGGATAGGATAGAGGATAGGATAGGATAGAGGATAGGATAGGATAGAGGATAGGATAGGATAGAGGATAGGATAGGATAGAGGATAGGATAGGATAGAGGATAGGATAGGATAGAGGATAGGATAGGATAGAGGATAGGATAGGAAAGAGGGTAGGATAGCATAGAGGATAGGATAGGATAGAGGATAGGATAGGATAGAGGAGAGGATAGAGGATAGGATAGGATAGAGGATAGGATAGAGGATAGAGGATAGAGGATAGAGGATAGAGGATAGAGGATAGAGGATAGAGGATAGAGGATAGAGGATAGAGGATAGAGGATAGAGGATAGAGGATAGAGGATAGAGGATAGAGGATAGAGGATAGAGGATAGAGGATAGAGGATAGAGGATAGAGGATAGAGGATAGAGGATAGAGGATAGAGGATAGAGGATAGAGGATAGAGGATAGAGGATAGAGGATAGAGGATAGAGGATAGAGGATAGAGGATAGAGGATAGAGGATAGAGGATAGAGGATAGAGGATAGAGGATAGAGGATAGAGGATAGAGGATAGAGGATAGAGGATAGAGGATAGAGGATAGAGGATAGAGGATAGAGGATAGAGGATAGGATAGAGGATAGGATAGGATAGAGGATAGGATAGGATAGAGGATAGGATAGGAAAGAGGGTAGGATAGGATAGAGGATACGATAGAGGATTGGATATGATAGAGGATAGGATAGAGGATAGAATAGGATAGATGATATTATAGGATAGAGGATAGGATATGATAGAGTAAACGATATTATAGAGGATAGGATAGAGGATAGGATAGGATAGAGGATAGGATAGGATAGGATAGAGGATAGGATAGGATAGAGGATAGGATAGGATAGAGGAGAGGATAGGATAGAGGATAGGATAGGATAGAGGATAGGATAGGATAGGGGATAGGATATAATAGAGCATAGGCTAGGATAGAGGGTCGGATAGTGGATAGGATAGGATAGGGGATAGGATTGGATAGAGGATAGAGGATAGGATAGGATAGAGGATAGGATACGATAGAGGGAAGGATAGGATATAGGATAGGATTGGATAGAGGATAGGACAGAATACAGGATAGGATAGGATAGAGGATCGGATAGAGGATAGGATAGGATAGTGGAATAGATAGAGGATAGGATAGGATAGGGGATAGGATAGGATAGAGGATAGTATAGGATAGAGGATAGGATAGGATAGAGGATAGGATAGGATAGAGGATTGGATAGAATAGAGGAAAGGATAGGATAGAGGATAGGATAGAATAGAGGATAGGATACGATAGAGGATACGATAGGATAGAGGATAGGATAGGATAGAGGATAGGATAGGATAGAGGATAGGATAGAGGATAGGATAGGATAGAGGATAGGACAGGATACAGGATAGGATAGGATAGAGGATCGGATAGAGGATAGGATAGGATAGAGGATAGAATAGGATAGAGGAAAGGATAGAGGATAGGATAGGATAGAGGGTAGGATAGGATAGAGGATAGGATAGGATAGAGGATAGGATAGGATAGAGGATAGGATAGGGTAGAGGATAGGATAGGATAGAGTATAGGATAGGATAGAGGATAGGATAGGATAGAGGATCGGATAGAGGATAGGATAGGTTAGAGGATAGGATAGGATAGAGGATAGGATAGGATAGAGGATAGGATAGGATAGAGGATAGGATAGGATAGAGAATAGGATAGGATAGAGTATAGGATAGGATAGAGGATAGGATAGGATAGAGGATCGGATAGAGGATAGGATAGGATAGATGGAAGGATAGGATATAGGATAGGATTGGATAGAGGATAGGACAGGATACAGGATAGGATAGGATAGAGGATCGGATAGAGGATAGGATAGGATAGTGGAATGGATAGAGGATAGGATAGGATAGGGGATAGGATAGGATAGAAGATAGTATAGGATAGAGGATAGGATAGGATAGAGGATAGGATAGGATAGAGGATTTGATAGGATAGAGGATAGGATAGGATAGAGGATAGGATAGGATAGAGGATAGGATAGAGGATAGGATAGAGGATAGGATAGAGGATAGGATAGAGGATAGGATAGAGGATAGGATAGGATAGAGGATAGGATAGGATAGAATATAGGATAGGATACGATAGAGGATACGATAGGATAGAGGATAGGATAGGATAGAGGATAGGATAGGTTAGAGGATAGGATATGATAGAGTAAACGATATTATAGAGGATAGGATAGAGGATAGGACAGGATACAGGATAGGATAGGATAGAGGATCGGATAGAGGATAGGATAGGATAGAGGAAAGGATAGAGGATAGGATAGGATAGGGGATAGGATAGGATAGAGGATAGGATAGGATAGAGGGTAGGATAGGATAGAGGATAGGATAGGATAGAGGATAGGATAGGAAAGAGGGTAGGATAGGATAGAGGAAAGGATAGGATATAGGATAGGATTGGATAGAGGATAGGATAGGATAGAGGATAGGATAGGATAGACGATAGGATAGGATAGAGGATAGTATAGAGGATAGAATAGGATAGGGGATAGGATAGGATAGAGGATAGTATAGGATAGAGGATAGGATAGGATAGAGGATAGGATAGGATAGAAGATAGGATAGGATAGAGGATAGGATAGTATAGAGGACAGGATGGGATAGAGGATAGGATAGGATAGAGGATAGGATAGAGGATAGGATAGGATAGAGGATAGGATAGGATAGAGGATAGGATAGGATATAGGATAGGATACGATATAGGATACGATAGGAAAGAGGGTAGGATAGCATAGAGGATAGGATAGGATAGAGGATAGGATAGGATAGAGGATACGATAGGATAGAGGATAGGATAGGATAGAGGATAGGATAGGATAGAGGATAGGATAGGATAGACGATAGGATAGGATAGAGGATAGGATAGGATAGAGGATAGGATAGAGGATAGGATAGAGGATAGGATAGAGGATAGGATAGGATAGAGGATAGGATAGAGGATAGGATAGAGGATAGGATAGGATAGACGATAGGATAGGATAGAGGATAGGACAGGATACAGGGTAGGATAGGATCGAGGATAGGATAGGATAGAGGATAGGATAGGATAGAGGAGAGGGTAGAGGATAGGATAGGATAGGGGATAGGATAGGATAGAGGATAGGATAGGATAGAGGATCGGATATAGGATAGGATAGGATAGAGGATAGGATAGGATAGAGGATAGGATAGGATAGAGGATAGGATAGGATAGAGGATAGGATAGGATAGAGGATAGGATAGGATAGAGGATAGGATAGGATAGAGGATAGGATAGAGGATAGGATAGAGGATAGGATAGAGGATAGGATAGGATAGAGGATAGGATAGAGGATAGGATAGGATAGAGGATAGGATAGGATAGAGGATAGGATAGGATAGAGGATAGGATAGGATAGAGGATAGGATAGGATATAGGATAGGATACGATAGAGGATACGATAGGAAAGAGGGTAGGATAGCATAGAGGATAGGATAGGATAGAGGATAGGATAGGATAGAGGATACGATAGGATAGAGGATAGGATAGGACAGAGGATAGGATAGGATAGAGGATAGGATAGGATAGACGATAGGATAGGGTAGAGGATAGGATAGGATAGAGGATAGGATAGAGGATAGGATAGAGGATAGGATAGAGGATAGGATAGAGGATAGGATAGGATAGAGGATAGGATAGAGGATAGGATAGAGGATAGGATAGAGGATAGGATAGAGGATAGGATAGGATAGAGGATAGGATAGGATAGAGGATAGGATAGGATAGAGGATAGGATAGGATAGACGATAGGATAGGATAGAGGATAGGATAGGATAGAGGATAGGATAGAGGATAGGATAGAGGATAGGATAGAGGATAGGATAGGATAGAGGATAGGATAGAGGATAGGATAGGATAGACGATAGGATAGGGTAGAGGATAGGATAGGATAGAGGATAGGATAGAGGATAGGATAGGATAGACGATAGGATAGGGTAGAGGATAGGATAGGATAGAGGAAAGGATAGGATATAGGATAGGATTGGATAGAGGATAGGACAGGATACAGGGTAGGATAGGATAGAGGATAGGATAGGATAGAGGAGAGGATAGGATAGAGGATAGGATAGGATAGAGGATAGGATAGGATAGAGGATAGGATAGGATAGAGGATAGAGGATAGAGGATAGAGGATAGAGGATAGAGGATAGAGGATAGAGGATATGATAGGATAGAGGATAGGATAGGATCGAGGATAGGATAGAGGATAGGATAGGATAGGGGATAGGATAGGATAGAGGATAGTATAGGATAGAGGATAGGATAGGATAGAGGAGAGGATAGGATAGAGGATAGGATAGGATAGAGGATAGGATAGGATAGAGGATAGGATAGGATAGAGGATAGAGGATAGAGGATAGAGGATAGAGGATAGAGGATAGAGGATAGAGGATAGAGGATAGGATAGAGGATAGGATAGGATAGAGGATCGGATAGAGGATAGGATAGGATAGAGGGAAGGATAGGATATAGGATAGGATTGGATAGAGGATAGGACAGGATACAGGATAGGATAGGATAGAGGATCGGATAGAGGATAGGATAGGATAGTGGAATGGATAGAGGATAGGATAAGATAGGGGATAGGATAGGATAGAAGATAGTATAGGATAGAGGGTAGGATAGGATAGAGGAAAGGATAGGATATAGGATAGGATTGGATAGAGGATAGGATAGGATAGAGGATAGGATATGATAGACGATAGGATAGGATAGAGGATAGGATAGAGGATAGAATAGGATAGGGGATAGGATAGGATAGAGGATAGTATAGGATAGAGGATAGGATAGGATAGAGGATAGGATAGGATAGAAGATAGGATAGGATAGAGGATAGGATAGGATAGAGGATAGGATAGGATAGAGGATAGGATAGGATAGAGGATAGGATAGAGGATAGGATAGGATAGAGGATAGGATAGGATAGAGGATAGGATAGGATAGAGGATAGGATAGGATATAGGATAGGATACGATAGAGGATACGATAGGAAAGAGGGTAGGATAGCATAGAGGATAGGATAGGATAGAGGATAGGATAGGATAGAGGATACGATAGGATAGAGGATAGGATAGGATAGAGGATAGGATAGGATAGAGGATAGGATAGGATAGACGATAGGATAGGATAGAGGATAGGATAGGATAGAGGATAGGATAGAGGATAGGATAGAGGATAGGATAGAGGATAGGATAGAGGATAGGATAGGATAGAGGATAGGATAGAGGATAGGATAGGATAGACGATAGGATAGGATAGAGGATAGGATAGGATAGAGGAAAGGATAGGATATAGGATAGGATTGGATAGAGGATAGGACAGGATACAGGGTAGGATAGGATAGAGGATAGGATAGGATAGAGGATAGGATAGGATAGAGGAGAGGATAGAGGATAGGATAGCATAGAGGATAGGATAGGATAGAGGATAGGATAGGATAGAGGATACGATAGGATAGAGGATAGGATAGGATAGAGGATAAGATAGGATAGAGGATAGGATAGGATAGACGATAGGATAGGATAGAGGATAGGATAGGATAGAGGATAGGATAGAGGATAGGATAGAGGATAGGATAGAGGATAGGATAGAGGATAGGATAGGATAGAGGATAGGATAGAGGATAGGATAGAGGATAGGATAGGATAGAGGATAGGATAGAGGATAGGATAGGATAGACGATAGGATAGGATAGACGATAGGATAGGATAGAGGATAGGATAGGATAGAGGATAGGATAGGATAGAGGATAGGATAGGATAGAGGATACGATAGGATAGAGGATAGGATAGGATAGAGGATAGGATAGGATAGAGGATAGGATAGGATAGACGATAGGATAGGATAGAGGATAGGATAGGATAGAGGATAGGATAGGATAGAGGATAGGACAGGATACAGGATAGGATAGGATAGAGGATCGGATAGGATATAGGATAGGATTGGATAGAGGAGAGGATAGGATAGAGGATAGGATAGGATAGAGGATAGGATAGAATAGGGGATAGGATATAATAGAGGATAGGCTAGGATAGAGGGTCGGATAGTGGATAGGATAGAATAGGGGATAGGATAGGATAGAGGATAGAGGATAGGATAGGATAGAGGATAGGATAGGATAGAGGATAGGATAGAGGATAGGATAGGATAGAGGATAGGATAGGATAGAGGATAGGATAGGATAGAGGATAGGATAGGATATAGGATAGGATACGATAGAGGATACGATAGGAAAGAGGGTAGGATAGCATAGAGGATAGGATAGGATAGAGGATAGGATAGGATAGAGGATACGATAGGATAGAGGATAGGATAGGATAGAGGGTAGGATAGGATAGAGGAAAGGATAGGATATAGGATAGGATTGGATAGAGGATAGGATAGGATAGAGGATAGGATATGATAGACGATAGGATAGGATAGAGGATAGGATAGAGGATAGAATAGGATAGGGGATAGGATAGGATAGAGGATAGTATAGGATAGAGGATAGGATAGGATAGAGGATAGGATAGGATAGAAGATAGGATAGGATAGAGGATAGGATAGGATAGAGGATAGGATAGGATAGAGGATAGGATAGGATAGAGGATAGGATAGAGGATAGGATAGGATAGAGGATAGGATAGGATAGAGGATAGGATAGGATAGAGGATAGGATAGGATATAGGATAGGATACGATAGAGGATACGATAGGAAAGAGGGTAGGATAGCATAGAGGATAGGATAGGATAGAGGATAGGATAGGATAGAGGATACGATAGGATAGAGGATAGGATAGGATAGAGGATAGGATAGGATAGAGGATAGGATAGGATAGACGATAGGATAGGATAGAGGATAGGATAGGATAGAGGATAGGATAGAGGATAGGATAGAGGATAGGATAGAGGATAGGATAGAGGATAGGATAGGATAGAGGATAGGATAGAGGATAGGATAGGATAGACGATAGGATAGGATAGAGGATAGGATAGGATAGAGGAAAGGATAGGATATAGGATAGGATTGGATAGAGGATAGGACAGGATACAGGGTAGGATAGGATAGAGGATAGGATAGGATAGAGGATAGGATAGGATAGAGGAGAGGATAGAGGATAGGATAGCATAGAGGATAGGATAGGATAGAGGATAGGATAGGATAGAGGATACGATAGGATAGAGGATAGGATAGGATAGAGGATAAGATAGGATAGAGGATAGGATAGGATAGACGATAGGATAGGATAGAGGATAGGATAGGATAGAGGATAGGATAGAGGATAGGATAGAGGATAGGATAGAGGATAGGATAGAGGATAGGATAGGATAGAGGATAGGATAGAGGATAGGATAGAGGATAGGATAGGATAGAGGATAGGATAGAGGATAGGATAGGATAGACGATAGGATAGGATAGACGATAGGATAGGATAGAGGATAGGATAGGATAGAGGATAGGATAGGATAGAGGATAGGATAGGATAGAGGATACGATAGGATAGAGGATAGGATAGGATAGAGGATAGGATAGGATAGAGGATAGGATAGGATAGACGATAGGATAGGATAGAGGATAGGATAGGATAGAGGATAGGATAGGATAGAGGATAGGACAGGATACAGGATAGGATAGGATAGAGGATCGGATAGGATATAGGATAGGATTGGATAGAGGAGAGGATAGGATAGAGGATAGGATAGGATAGAGGATAGGATAGAATAGGGGATAGGATATAATAGAGGATAGGCTAGGATAGAGGGTCGGATAGTGGATAGGATAGAATAGGGGATAGGATAGGATAGAGGATAGAGGATAGGATAGGATAGAGGATAGGATAGGATAGAGGGAAGGATAGGATATAGGATAGGATTGGATAGAGGATAGGACAGGATACAGGATAGGATAGGATAGAGGATCGGATAGAGGATAGGATAGGATAGTGGAATAGATAGAGGATAGTATAGGATAGGGGATAGGATAGGATAGAGGATAGTATAGGATAGAGGATAGGATAGGATAGAGGATAGGATAGGATAGAGGATTGGATAGAATAGAGGAAAGGATAGGATAGAGGATAGGATAGAATAGAGGATAGGATACGATAGAGGATACGATAGGATAGAGGATAGGATAGGATAGAGGATAGGATAGGATAGAGGATAGGATAGAGGATAGGATAGGATAGAGGATAGGACAGGATACAGGATAGGATAGGATAGAGGATCGGATAGAGGATAGGATAGGATAGAGGATAGAATAGGATAGAGGAAAGGATAGAGGATAGGATAGGATAGAGGGTAGGATAGGATAGAGGATAGGATAGGATAGAGGATAGGATAGGATAGACGATAGGATAGGATAGAGGATAGGATAGGATAGAGGATAGGATAGGATAGAGGATAGGATAGGATAGAGGATAGGATAGGATAGAGTATAGGATAGGATAGAGGATAGGATAGGATAGAGGATAGGATAGGATAGAGGATCGGATAGAGGATAGGATAGGATAGAGGGAAGGATAGGATATAGGATAGGATTGGATAGAGGATAGGACAGGATACAGGATAGGATAGGATAGAGGATCGGATAGAGGATAGGATAGGATAGTGGAATGGATAGAGGATAGGATAAGATAGGGGATAGGATAGGATAGAAGATAGTATAGGATAGAGGATAGGATAGGATAGAGGATAGGATAGGATAGAGGATTTGATAGGATAGAGGATAGGATAGGATAGAGGATAGGATAGGATAGAGGATAGGATAGAGGATAGGATAGGATAGAGGATAGGATAGGATAGAATATAGGATAGGATACGATAGAGGATACGATAGGATAGAGGATAGGATAGGATAGAGGATAGGATAGGTTAGAGGATAGGATATGATAGAGTAAACGATATTATAGAGGATAGGATAGAGGATAGGACAGGATACAGGATAGGATAGGATAGAGGATCGGATAGAGGATAGGATAGGATAGAGGATAGGATAGGGTAGAGGAAAGGATAGAGGATAGGATAGGAGAGGGGATAGGATAGGATAGAGGATAGGATAGGATAGAGGATAGGATAGGATAGAGGATAGGATAGGATAGAGGATAGGATAGGAAAGAGGGTAGGATAGGATAGAGGAAAGGATAGGATATAGGATAGGATTGGATAGAGGATAGGATAGGATAGAGGATAGGATATGATAGACGATAGGATAGGATAGAGGATAGGATAGAGGATAGAATAGGATAGGGGATAGGATAGGATAGAGGATAGTATAGGATAGAGGATAGGATAGGATAGAGGATAGGATAGGATAGAAGATAGGATAGGATAGAGGATAGGATAGGATAGAGGATAGGATAGGATAGAGGATAGGATAGAGGATAGGATAGGATAGAGGATAGGATAGGATAGAGGATAGGATAGGATAGAGGATAGGATAGGATAGAGGATAGGATAGGATATAGGATAGGATACGATAGAGGATACGATAGGAAAGAGGGTAGGATAGCATAGAGGATAGGATAGGATAGAGGATAGGATAGGATAGAGGATACGATAGGATAGAGGATAGGATAGGATAGAGGATAGGATAGGATAGAGGATAGGATAGGATAGACGATAGGATAGGATAGAGGATAGGATAGGATAGAGGATAGGATAGAGGATAGGATAGAGGATAGGATAGAGGATAGGATAGAGGATAGGATAGGATAGAGGATAGGATAGAGGATAGGATAGGATAGACGATAGGATAGGATAGAGGATAGGATAGGATAGAGGAAAGGATAGGATATAGGATAGGATTGGATAGAGGATAGGACAGGATACAGGGTAGGATAGGATAGAGGATAGGATAGGATAGAGGATAGGATAGGATAGAGGAGAGGATAGAGGATAGGATAGCATAGAGGATAGGATAGGATAGAGGATAGGATAGGATAGAGGATACGATAGGATAGAGGATAGGATAGGATAGAGGATAAGATAGGATAGAGGATAGGATAGGATAGACGATAGGATAGGATAGAGGATAGGATAGGATAGACGATAGGATAGGATAGAGGATAGGATAGGATAGAGGATAGGATAGGATAGAGGATAGGATAGGATAGAGGATAGGATAGGATAGAGTATAGGATAGGATAGAGGATAGGATAGGATAGAGGATAGGATAGGATAGAGGATCGGATAGAGGATAGGATAGGATAGAGGGAAGGATAGGATATAGGATAGGATTGGATAGAGGATAGGACAGGATACAGGATAGGATAGGATAGAGGATCGGATAGAGGATAGGATAGGATAGTGGAATGGATAGAGGATAGGATAAGATAGGGGATAGGATAGGATAGAAGATAGTATAGGATAGAGGATAGGATAGGATAGAGGATAGGATAGGATAGAGGATTTGATAGGATAGAGGATAGGATAGGATAGAGGATAGGATAGGCTAGAGGATAGGATAGAGGATAGGATAGGATAGAGGATAGGATAGGATAGAATATAGGATAGGATACGATAGAGGATACGATAGGATAGAGGATAGGATAGGATAGAGGATAGGATAGGTTAGAGGATAGGATATGATAGAGTAAACGATATTATAGAGGATAGGATAGAGGATAGGACAGGATACAGGATAGGATAGGATAGAGGATCGGATAGAGGATAGGATAGGATAGAGGATAGGATAGGGTAGAGGAAAGGATAGAGGATAGGATAGGAGAGGGGATAGGATAGGATAGAGGATAGGATAGGATAGAGGATAGGATAGGATAGAGGATAGGATAGGATAGAGGATAGGATAGGAAA
The DNA here is from genome assembly GCF_050948215.1 of Halictus rubicundus. NCBI lineage: Eukaryota > Metazoa > Arthropoda > Insecta > Hymenoptera > Halictidae > Halictus > Halictus rubicundus. The sequence continues at coordinate 597,309 of NW_027488686.1, read as the reverse complement.
GAGGGTAGGATAGGATAGAGGAAAGGATAGGATATAGGATAGGATTGGATAGAGGATAGGATAGGATAGAGGATAGGATATGATAGACGATAGGATAGGATAGAGGATAGGATAGAGGATAGAATAGGATAGGGGATAGGATAGGATAGAGGATAGTATAGGATAGAGGATAGGATAGGATAGAGGATAGGATAGGATAGAAGATAGGATAGGATAGAGGATAGGATAGGATAGAGGATAGGATAGGATAGAGGATAGGATAGGATAGAGGATAGGATAGGATAGAGGATAGGATAGGATAGAGGATAGGATAGGATAGAGGATAGGATAGGATATAGGATAGGATACGATAGAGGATACGATAGGAAAGAGGGTAGGATAGCATAGAGGATAGGATAGGATAGAGGATAGGATAGGATAGAGGATACGATAGGATAGAGGATAGGATAGGATAGAGGATAGGATAGGATAGAGGATAGGATAGGATAGACGATAGGATAGGATAGAGGATAGGATAGGATAGAGGATAGGATAGAGGATAGGATAGAGGATAGGATAGGATAGAGGATAGGATAGAGGATAGGATAGGATAGACGATAGGATAGGATAGAGGATAGGATAGGATAGAGGAAAGGATAGGATATAGGATAGGATTGGATAGAGGATAGGACAGGATACAGGGTAGGATAGGATAGAGGATAGGATAGGATAGAGGATAGGATAGGATAGAGGAGAGGATAGAGGATAGGATAGCATAGAGGATAGGATAGGATAGAGGATAGGATAGGATAGAGGATACGATAGGATAGAGGATAGGATAGGATAGAGGATAAGATAGGATAGAGGATAGGATAGGATAGACGAAAGGATAGGATAGAGGATAGGATAGGATAGAGGATAGGATAGAGGATAGGATAGAGGATAGGATAGAGGATAGGATAGAGGATAGGATAGAGGATAGGATAGGATAGAGGATAGGATAGAGGATAGGATAGAGGATAGGATAGGATAGAGGATAGGATAGAGGATAGGATAGGATAGACGATAGGATAGGATAGACGATAGGATAGGATAGAGGATAGGATAGGATAGAGGATAGGATAGGATAGAGGATAGGATAGGATAGAGGATACGATAGGATAGAGGATAGGATAGGATAGAGGATAGGATAGGATAGAGGATAGGATAGGATAGACGATAGGATAGGATAGAGGATAGGATAGGATAGAGGATAGGATAGAGGATAGGATAGGATAGAGGATAGGATAGGATAGAGGATAGGATAGGATAGACGATAGGATAGGATAGAGGATAGGATAGGATAGAGGATAGGATAGAGGATAGGATAGAGGATAGGATAGAGGATAGGATAGAGGATAGGATAGGATAGAGGATAGGATAGAGGATAGGATAGGATAGACGATAGGATAGGATAGAGGATAGGATAGGATAGACGATAGGATAGGATAGAGGATAGGATAGGATAGAGGATAGGATAGGATAGAGGATAGGATAGAGGATAGGATAGAGGATAGGATAGAGGATAGGATAGATGATAGGATAGGATAGAGGATAGGATAGGATAGAGGATAGGATAGAGGATAGGATAGGATAGAGGATAGGATAGGATAGAGGATAGGATAGGATATAGGATAGGATACGATAGAGGATACGATAGGAAAGAGGGTAGGATAGCATAGAGGATAGGATAGGATAGAGGATAGGATAGGATAGAGGATACGATAAGATAGAGGATAGGATAGGATAGAGGATAGGATAGGATAGAGGATAGGATAGGATAGACGATAGGATAGGATAGAGGATAGGATAGGATAGAGGATAGGATAGAGGATAGGATAGAGGATAGGATAGAGGATAGGATAGAAGATAGGATAGGATAGAGGATAGGATAGAGGATAGGATAGGATAGACGATAGGATAGGATAGAGGATAGGATAGGATAGAGGAAAGGATAGGATATAGGATAGGATTGGATAGAGGATAGGACAGGATACAGGGTAGGATAGGATAGAGGATAGGATAGGATAGAGGAGAGGATAGAGGATAGGATAGGATAGAGGATAGGATAGGATAGACGATAGGATAGGATAGAGGATAGGATAGGATAGAGGATAGGATAGAGGATAGGATAGAGGATAGGATAGAGAATAGGATAGAGGATAGGATAGGATAGAGGATAGGATAGGATAGAGGATAGGATAGGATAGAGGATAGGATAGGATAGAGGATAGGATAGGATAGAGGATAGGATAGGATAGAGGATAGGATAGGATAGAGGATAGAGGATAGAGGATAGAGGATAGAGGATAGAGGATAGAGGATAGAGGATAGAGGATAGAGGATAGAGGATAGAGGATAGAGGATAGAGGATAGAGGATAGAGGATAGAGGATATGATAGGATAGAGGATAGGATAGGATAGAGGATAGGATAGAGGATAGGATAGGATAGGGGATAGGATAGGATAGAGGATAGTATAGGATAGAGGATATGATAGGATAGAGGATAGGATAGGATAGAGGATTGGATAGGATAGAGGAAAGGATAGGATAGAGGATAGGATAGGATAGAGGATAGGACAGGATACAGGATAGGATAGGATAGAGGATCGGATAGGATATAGGATAGGATTGGATAGAGGATAGGACAGGATACAGGGTAGGATAGGATAGAGGATAGGATAGGATAGAGGATAGGATAGGATAGAGGAGAGGATAGAGGATAGGATAGGATAGGGGATAGGATAGGATAGAGGATAGGATAGGATAGAGGATCGGATATAGGATAGGATAGGATAGAGGATAGGATAGGATAGAGGATAGGATAGGATAGAGGATAGAGGATAGGATAGGATAGAGGATAGGATAGGATAGAGGATAGGATAGGATAGAGGATAGGATAGGATAGAGGATAGGACAGAATAGAGGATAGAGGATAGAGGATAGAGGATAGAGGATAGAGGATAGAGGATAGAGGATAGAGGATAGAGGATAGAGGATATGATAGGATAGAGGATAGGATAGGATAGAGGATAGGATAGAGGATAGGATAGAGGATAGGATAGGATAGAGGAGAGGATAGAGGATAGGATAGGATAGAGGATAGGATGGGATAGACGATAGGATAGGATAGAGGATAGGATAGGATAGAGGATAGGATAGAGGATAGGATAGAGGATAGGATAGAGGATAGGATAGAGGATAGGATAGGATAGAGGATAGGATAGGATAGAGGATAGGATAGGATAGAGGATAGGATAGGATAGAGGATAGGATAGGATAGAGGATAGAGGATAGAGGATAGAGGATAGAGGATAGAGGATAGAGGATAGAGGATAGAGGATAGAGGATAGAGGATAGAGGATATGATAGGATAGAGGATAGGATAGGATAGAGGATAGGATAGAGGATAGGATAGGATAGGGGATAGGATAGGATAGAGGATAGTATAGGATAGAGGATATGATAGGATAGAGGATAGGATAGGATAGAGGATTGGATAGGATAGAGGAAAGGATAGGATAGAGGATAGGATAGGATAGAGGATAGGACAGGATACAGGATAGGATAGGATAGAGGATCGGATAGGATATAGGATAGGATTGGATAGAGGAGAGGATAGGATAGAGGATAGGATAGAGGATAGGATAGAGGATAGGATAGGATAGACGATAGGATAGGATAGAGGATAGGATAGGATAGAGGAAAGGATAGGATATAGGATAGGATTGGATAGAGGATAGGACAGGATACAGGGTAGGATAGGATAGAGGATAGGATAGGATAGAGGATAGGATAGGATAGAGGAGAGGATAGAGGATAGGATAGGATAGGGGATAGGATAGGATAGAGGATAGGATAGGATAGAGGATCGGATATAGGATAGGATAGGATAGAGGATAGGATAGGATAGAGGATAGGATAGGATATAGGATAGGATTGGATAGAGGAGAGGATAGGATAGAGGATAGGATAGGATAGAGGATAGGATAGGATAGAGGATATAATAGGATTGAGGAAAGGATAGGATAGAGGATAGGATAGGATAGAGGATAGGATAGGATAGAGGATAGGATAGGATAGAGGATAGGATAGGATAGAGGATAGGATAGGATAGAGGATAGGATAGGATAGAGGATAGGATAGGATAGAGGATAGGATAGAGGATAGGATAGAGGATAGGATAGAGGATAGGATAGGATAGAGGATAGGATAGGATAGACGATAGGATAGGATAGAGGATAGGATAGGATATAGGATAGGATACGATAGAGGATACGATAGGAAAGAGGGTAGGATAGCATAGAGGATAGGATAGGATAGAGGATAGGATAGGATAGAGGATACGATAGGATAGAGGATAGGATAGGATAGAGGATAGGATAGGATAGAGGATAGGATAGGATAGATGATAGGATAGGATAGAGGATAGGATAGGATAGAGGATAGGATAGAGGATAGGATAGAGGATAGGATAGGATAGAGGATAGGATAGAGGATAGGATAGGATAGACGATAGGATAGGATAGAGGATAGGATAGGATAGAGGAAAGGATAGGATATAGGATAGTATTGGATAGAGGATAGGACAGGATACAGGGTAGGATAGGATAGAGGATAGGATAGGATAGAGGATAGGATAGGATAGAGGAGAGGATAGAGGATAGGATAGCATAGAGGATAGGATAGGATAGAGGATAGGATAGGATAGAGGATACGATAGGATAGAGGATAGGATAGGATAGAGGATAAGATAGGATAGAGGATAGGATAGGATAGACGATAGGATAGGATAGAGGATAGGATAGGATAGAGGATAGGATAGAGGATAGGATAGAGGATAGGATAGAGGATAGGATAGAGGATAGGATAGAGGATAGGATAGGATAGAGGATAGGATAGAGGATAGGATAGGATAGACGATAGGATAGGATAGAGGATAGGATAGGATAGACGATAGGATAGGATAGAGGATAGGATAGGATAGAGGATAGGATAGGATAGAGGATAGGATAGGATAGAGGATACGATAGGATAGAGGATAGGATAGGATAGAGGATACGATAGGATAGACGATAGGATAGGATAGAGGATAGGATAGGATAGAGGATAGGATAGAGGATAGGATAGAGGATAGGATAGAGGATAGGATAGAGGATAGGATAGAGGATAGGATAGGATAGAGGATAGGATAGAGGATAGGATAGGATAGACGATAGGATAGGATAGAGGATAGGATAGGATAGACGATAGGATAGGATAGAGGATAGGATAGGATAGAGGATAGGATAGGATAGAGGATAGGATAGGATAGAGGATACGATAGGATAGAGGATAGGATAGGATAGAGGATAGGATAGGATAGAGGATAGGATAGGATAGAGGATAGGATAGGATAGAGGATAGGATAGGATAGAGGATAGGATAGAGGATAGGATAGAGGATAGGATAGGATAGAGGATAGGATAGGATAGAGGATAGGATAGGATAGACGATAGGATAGGATAGAGGATAGGATAGGATAGAGGATAGGATAGAGGATAGGATAGAGGATAGGATAGAGGATAGGATAGAGGATAGGATAGAGGATAGGATAGGATAGAGGATAGGATAGAGGATAGGATAGGATAGACGATAGGATAGGATAGAGGATAGGATAGGATAGAGGATAGGATAGGATAGAGGATAGGATAGAGGATAGGATAGAGGATAGGATAGAGGATAGGATAGATGATAGGATAGGATAGAGGATAGGATAGGATAGAGGATAGGATAGAGGATAGGATAGGATAGAGGATAGGATAGGATAGAGGATAGGATAGGATATAGGATAGGATACGATAGAGGATACGATAGGAAAGAGGGTAGGATAGCATAGAGGATAGGATAGGATAGAGGATAGGATAGGATAGAGGATACGATAAGATAGAGGATAGGATAGGATAGAGGATAGGATAGGATAGAGGATAGGATAGGATAGACGATAGGATAGGATAGAGGATAGGATAGGATAGAGGATAGGATAGAGGATAGGATAGAGGATAGGATAGAGGATAGGATAGAGGATAGGATAGGATAGAGGATAGGATAGAGGATAGGATAGGATAGACGATAGGATAGGATAGAGGATAGGATAGGATAGAGGAAAGGATAGGATATAGGATAGGATTGGATAGAGGATAGGACAGGATACAGGGTAGGATAGGATAGAGGATAGGATAGGATAGAGGAGAGGATAGAGGATAGGATAGGATAGAGGATAGGATAGGATAGACGATAGGATAGGATAGAGGATAGGATAGGATAGAGGATAGGATAGAGGATAGGATAGAGGATAGGATAGAGGATAGGATAGAGGATAGGATAGAGGATAGGATAGGATAGAGGATAGGATAGGATAGAGGATAGGATAGGATAGAGGATAGGATAGGATAGAGGATAGGATAGGATAGAGGATAGGATAGGATAGAGGATAGAGGATAGAGGATAGAGGATAGAGGATAGAGGATAGAGGATAGAGGATAGAGGATAGAGGATAGAGGATAGAGGATAGAGGATAGAGGATAGAGGATAGAGGATAGAGGATAGAGGATATGATAGGATAGAGGATAGGATAGGATAGAGGATAGGATAGAGGATAGGATAGGATAGGGGATAGGATAGGATAGAGGATAGTATAGGATAGAGGATATGATAGGATAGAGGATAGGATAGGATAGAGGATTGGATAGGATAGAGGAAAGGATAGGATAGAGGATAGGATAGGATAGAGGATAGGACAGGATACAGGATAGGATAGGGTAGAGGATCGGATAGGATATAGGATAGGATTGGATAGAGGAGAGGATAGGATAGAGGATAGGATAGAGGATAGGATAGAGGATAGGATAGGATAGACGATAGGATAGGATAGAGGATAGGATAGCATAGAGGAAAGGATAGGATATAGGATAGGATTGGATAGAGGATAGGACAGGATACAGGGTAGGATAGGATAGAGGATAGGATAGGATAGAGGATAGGATAGGATAGAGGAGAGGATAGAGGATAGGATAGGATAGGGGATAGGATAGGATAGAGGATAGGATAGGATAGAGGATCGGATATAGGATAGGATAGGATAGAGGATAGGATAGGATAGAGGATAGGATAGGATAGAGGATAGGATAGGATAGAGGATAGGATAGGATAGAGGATAGGATAGGATAGAGGATAGGATAGGATAGAGGATAGGACAGAATAGAGGATAGAGGATAGAGGATAGAGGATAGAGGATAGAGGATAGAGGATAGAGGATATGATAGGATAGAGGATAGGATAGGATAGAGGATAGGATAGAGGATAGGATAGAGGATAGGATAGAGGATAGGATAGAGGATAGGATAGGATAGGGGATAGGATAGGATAGAGGATAGTATAGGATAGAGGATAGGATAGGATAGGGGATAGGATACGATAGAGGATAGGATACGATAGAGGATAGGATAGGATAGAGGATAGGATAGGATAGAGGATTGGATAGGATATAGGATAGGATAGGATAGAGGATAGGATAGGATAGAGGATAGGATAGGATAGAGGATAGGATAGGATAGAGGATCGGATAGGATAGGGGATAGGATAGGATAGAGGATAGGATACGATAGAGGATAGGATACGATAGAGGATAGGATAGGATAGAGGATAGGATAGGATAGAGGATTGGATAGGATAGAGGAAAGGATAGGATATAGGATAGGATTGGATAGAGGAGAGGATAGGATAGAGGATAGGATAGGATAGAGGATACGATAGGATGGAGGATGCGATAGAGGATTGTATATGATAGACGATAGGATAGAGGATAGAATAGGATAGATGATATTATAGGATAGAGGATAGGATATGATAGAGTAAACGATATTATAGAGGATAGGATAGAGGATAGGACAGGATACAGGATAGAATAGGATAGAGGGTCGGATAGAGGATAGGATAGGATAGAGGGTAGTATAGGATAGAGGAAAGGATAGAGGATAGGATAGGATAGGGGATAGGATAGGATAGAGGATAGGATAGGATAGAGGATAGGATAGGATAGAGGATATAATAGGATTGAGGAAAGGATAGGATAGAGGATAGGATAGGATAGAGGATAGGATAGGATAGAGGATAGGATAGGATAGACGATAGGATAGGATAGAGGATAGGATAGGATAGAGGATAGGATAGAGGATAGGATAGGATAGGGGATAGGATAGGATAGAGGATAGTATAGGATAGAGGATAGGATAGGATAGGGGATAGGATAGGATAGAGGATAGGATACGATAGAGGATAGGATACGATAGAGGATACGATAGGAAAGAGGGTAGGATAGCATAGAGGATAGGATAGGATAGAGGATAGGATAGGATAGAGGATACGATAAGATAGAGGATAGGATAGGATAGAGGATAGGATAGGATAGAGGATACGATAGGATAGAGGATAGGATAGGATAGAGGATAGGATAGGATAGAGGATAGGATAGGATAGACGATAGGATAGGATAGAGGATAGGATAGGATAGAGGATAGGATAGAGGATAGGATAGAGGATAGGATAGAGGATAGGATAGGATAGAGGATAGGATAGGATAGAGGATAGGATAGGATAGACGATAGGATAGGATAGGATAGAGGATAGGATAGGATAGAGGATAGGATAGAGGATAGGATAGAGGATAGGATAGAGGATAGGATAGATGATAGGATAGGATAGAGGATAGGATAGGATAGAGGATAGGATAGGATAGAGGATAGGATAGAGGATAGGATAGATGATAGGATAGGATAGAGGATAGGATAGGATAGAGGATAGGATAGGATAGAGGATAGGATAGGATAGAGGATAGTATAGGATATAGGATAGGATACGATAGAGGATACGATAGGAAAGAGGGTAGGATAGCATAGAGGATAGGATAGGATAGAGGATAGGATAGGATAGAGGATACGATAAGATAGAGGATAGGATAGGATAGAGGATAGGATAGGATAGAGGATAGGATAGGATAGACGATAGGATAGGATAGAGGATAGGATAGGATAGAGGATAGGATAGAGGATAGGATAGAGGATAGGATAGAGGATAGGATAGGATAGAGGAGAGGATAGAGGATAGGATAGGATAGAGGATAGGATAGGATAGACGATAGGATAGGATAGAGGATAGGATAGGATAGAGGATAGGATAGAGGATAGGATAGAGGATAGGATAGAGGATAGGATAGAGGATAGGATAGGATAGAGGATAGGATAGGATAGAGGATAGGATAGGACAGAGGATAGGATAGGATAGAGGATAGGATAGGATAGAGGATAGGATAGGATAGAGGATAGAGGATAGAGGATAGAGGATAGAGGATAGAGGATAGAGGATAGAGGATAGAGGATAGAGGATAGAGGATAGAGGATAGAGGATATGATAGGATAGATGATAGGATAGGATAGAGGATAGGATAGAGGATAGGATAGAGGATAGGATAGGATAGGGGATAGGATAGGATAGAGGATAGTATAGGATAGAGGATATGATAGGATAGAGGATAGGATAGGATAGAGGATAGGATAGGATAGAGGAAAGGATAGGATAGAGGATAGGATAGGATAGAGGATAGGACAGGATACAGGATAGGATAGGGTAGAGGATCGGATAGGATATAGGATAGGATTGGATAGAGGAGAGGATAGGATAGAGGATAGGATAGAGGATAGGATAGAGGATAGGATAGAGGATAGGATAGGATAGAGGATAGGACAGAATAGAGGATAGAGGATAGAGGATAGAGGATAGAGGATAGAGGATAGAGGATAGAGGATAGAGGATAGAGGATAGAGGATAGAGGATAGAGGATAGAGGATAGAGGATAGAGGATAGAGGATAGAGGATATGATAGGATAGAGGATAGGATAGAGGATAGGATAGAGGATAGGATAGGATAGGGGATAGGATAGGATAGAGGATAGTATAGGATAGAGGATAGGATAGGATAGGGGATAGGATAGGATAGAGGATAGGATACGATAGAGGATAGGATACGATAGAGGATAGGATAGGATAGAGGATAGGATAGGATAGAGGATTGGATAGGATATAGGATAGGATAGGATAGAGGATAGGATAGGATAGAGGATAGGATAGGATAGAGGATAGGATAGGATAGAGGATCGGATAGGAAAGAGGGTAGGATAGGATAGAGGATACGATAGAGGATTGGATATGATAGAGGATAGGATAGAGGATAGAATAGGATAGATGATATTATAGGATAGAGGATAGGATATGATAGAGGATAGGATAGAGGATAGAATAGGATAGATGATATTATAGGATAGAGGATAGGATATGATAGAGTAAACGATATTATAGAGGATAGGATAGAGGATAGGATAGGATAGAGGATAGGATAGAGGGTAGGATAGAGGATAGGATAGAGGATATTATAGGATAGAGGATAGGATAGGATAGAGGATAGGATAGGATAGAGGATAGGATAGGATAGAGGATAGGATAGGAAAGAGGGTAGGATAGCATAGAGGATAGGATAGGATAGAGGATAGGATAGGATAGAGGAGAGGATAGAGGATAGGATAGGATAGAGGAGAGGATAGAGGATAGGATAGGATAGGGGATAGGATAGGATAGAGGATAGGATAGGATAGAGGATCGGATAGAGGATAGGATAGGATAGAGGATAGGATAGGATAGAGGATAGGATAGGATAGAGGATAGGATAGGATAGGATAGAGGATAGGATAGGATAGAGGATAGGATAGGATAGAGGATAGGATAGGATAGAGGATAGGATAGGATAGAGGATACGATAGAGGATTGGATATGATAGAGGATAGGATAGAGGATAGAATAGGATAGATGATATTATAGGATAGAGGATAGGATATGATAGAGTAAACGATATTATAGAGGATAGGATAGAGGATAGGATAGGATAGAGGATAGGATAGAGGGTAGGATAGAGGATAGGATAGAGGATAGGATAGGATAGAGGATAGGATAGAGGATAGGATAGAGGATAGGATAGAGGATAGGATAGAGGGTAGGATAGGATAGGATAGAGGATAGGATAGGATAGAGGATAGGATAGGATAGAGGATAGGATAGGATAGAGGATAGGATAGGATAGAGGATAGGATAGGACGGAGGATAGGATAGGATAGAGGATAAGATAGGATAGAGTAGGATGGGATAGAGGATAGGATACGATAGAGGATACGATAGGATAGAGGATAGGATAGGATAGAGGATAGGATAGGATAGAGGATAGGATAGGATAGACGATAGGATAGGATAGAAGATAGGATAGGATAGAGGATAGGATAGGAAAGAGGGTAGGATAGCATAGAGGATAGGATAGGATAGAGGATAGGATAGGATGGAGGATAGGATAGGATAGAGGATAGGATGGGATAGAGGGTAGGATAGGATAGAGGATAGGATAGGATAGAGGATAGGATAGGATAGAGGATAGGGTAGGATAGAGGATACGATAGAGGATTGGATATGATAGAGGATAGGATAGAGGATAGAATAGGATAGATGATATTATAGGATAGAGGATAGGATATGATAGAGTAAACGATATTATAGAGGATAGGATAGAGGATAGGATAGGATAGAGGATAGGATAGGATAGAGGAAATGATAGAGGATAGGATAGGATAGGGGATAGGATAGGATAGAGGATAGGATAGGATAGAGGATAGGATAGGATAGAGGATATAATAGGATTGAGGAAAGGATAGGATAGAGTATAGGATAGGATAGAGGATAGGATAGGATAGAGGATAGGATAGGATAGAGGATAGGATGGGATAGAGGATAGGATAGGATAGAGGATAGGATAGGATAGAGGGTAGGATAGGTAATTGGATAGGATAGAGGATAGGATAAGGTAGAGGCTAGTATAGGATAGAGGATAGGATAGGATAGAGTATAGGATAGGATAGAGGATAGGATAGGATAGAGGATCGGATAGAGGATAGGATAGGATAGAGGATAGGATAGGATAGAGGATAGGATAGGATAGAGGATAGGATAGGATAGAGGATAGGATAGGATAGAGGAGAGGATAGGATAGAGGATAGGATAGGATAGAGGATAGGATAGGATAGAGGATAGGATATAATAGAGGATAGGCTAGGATAGAGGATCGGATAGAGGATAGGATAGGATAGGATAGAGGATAGGATAGGATAGAGGAGAGGATAGGATAGAGGATAGGATAGGATAGAGGAGAGGATAGGATGGAGGATAGGATAGGACAGAGGATAGGATAGGATACAGGGTAGGATAGGATAGATGATAGGATAGGATAAAGGATAGGATAGGATAGAGGATAGGATAGGATAGAGGATAGGACAGGATAGTGGATAGGATACGATAGAGGATAGGATAGGATAGAGGATAGGATAGGATAGAGGATAGGATAGGATAGAGGATAGGATAGGAAAGAGGGTAGGATAGCATAGAGGATAGGATAGGATAGAGGATAGGATAGGATAGAGGAGAGGATAGAGGATAGGATAGGATAGGGGATAGGATAGGATAGAGGATAGGTTAGGATAGAGGATCGGATAGAGGATAGGATAGGATAGAGGATAGGATAGGATAGAGGAAAGGATAGAGGATAGGATAGGATAGGGGATAGGATAGGATAGAGGATAGGATAGGATAGAGGATAGGATAGGATAGAGGATAGGACAGGATACAGGATAGGATAGGATAGAGGATCGGATAGAGGATAGGATAGGTTAGAGGATAGAATAGGATAGAGGAAATGATAGAGGATAGGATAGAATAGAGAGTAGGATAGGATAGAGGATAGGATAGGATAGAGGATAGGATAGGATAGGGGATAGGATATAATAGAGGATAGGCTAGGATAGAGGGTCGGATAGTGGATAGGATAGGATAGGGGATAGGATAGGATAGAGGATAGAGGATAGGATAGGATAGAGGATAGGATAGGATAGAGGGAAGGATAGGATATAGGATAGGATTGGATAGAGGATAGGACAGGATACAGGATAGGATAGGATAGAGGATCGGATAGAGGATAGGATAGGATAGTGGAATAGATAGAGGATAGGATAGGATAGGGGATAGGATAGGATAGAGGATAGTATAGGATAGAGGATAGGATAGGATAGAGGATAGGATAGGATAGAGGATAGGATAGGATAGGGGATAGGATAGGATAGAGGATAGTATAGGATAGAGGATAGGATAGGATAGAGGATAGGATAGGATAGAGGATTGGATAGAATAGAGGAAAGGATAGGATAGAGGATAGGATAGGATAGAGGATAGGATACGATAGAGGATACGATAGGATAGAGGATACGATAGGATAGAGGATAGGATAGGATAGAGGATAGGATAGAGGATAGGATAGGATAGAGGATAGGACAGGATACAGGATAGGATAGGATAGAGGATCGGATAGAGGATAGGATAGAGGATAGGATAGAGGATAGGATAGAGGATAGGATAGAGGATAGGATAGGATAGGATAGGATAGAGGATAGGATAGGATAGAGGATAGGATACGATAGAGGATAGGATAGGATAGACGATAGGATAGGATAGAGGATAGGATAGGATAGACGATAGGATAGGATAGAGGATAGGATAGGATAGAGGATAGGATAGGATAGAGGATGGGATGGTCAAGGTCGGGTCCCAGATGCGGTACCTGGGACTCGAGCTTGACGGCCGGTGGCGTTTTGACCGCCACCTTGAGTCGCTGGCGCCCCGGGCGGAGAGGGCGACCGCTGCGCTCGGTCGCCTTCTCCCGAATCTCGGGGGACCCTGTGGACGGGTGCGTCGTCTGTTCGCGGTGGTGGTGCGAGTTTTGGTCCTGTACGGAGCCCCTGTATGGGCGCGCGATGTCTTGGCTAGGGGGCGCAGTGGCGGCACACGGTCGCTGCTGCGTCGCATCGAGCGCAGGCTGGCCATAGGCATCGTGCGGGGGTACCGCACCATTTCATACGCGACGGCGATGGTGATGTCGGGGCTGATCCCCCTCGAGCTGGAGGCCCGCGTGTTGGCGGATGTGCATACGCACTCCAGGGAACTCCGGCTCCGGGGGGTGGCCCCGGATCAGGCGCGGCTCATGGTGGATGAACTCAGGCGACATGCTCGGCGGCACGCAGCCCGGGAGTGGCGCGATAGCCTTCCCGGGACGAGGGAGGGCGAGAGGCGGGCCGTTCGGGCCATCCTCCCGGTGTTCGATCAATGGAACAGGGGATGGATGGGGCATAGGGTCTCCTACCGTGTGACGCAGGTGATGAGCGGGCACGGGTGCTTCGGCGACTACCTGTGTCGCATCGGGAGGGAGACCGAGGAGGCGTGTCACCACTGCGGCGAGCCGCGGGACACGGCGCAACACACTCTGGAGGAGTGTCCGGCATGGGGGGGAGAGCGCCGTGCCCTGCGGCGCGCGGTGGGCCACGACCTCTCGCTCCCGGCTGTCGTCGCTGCGGCAGCCGGTGGCGAGGAGGCGTGGAGGGGGTTCGCTTCCTTCTGCGAGCGGGTTATGCTGCGGAAGGAGGCTGCGGAACGGGATCGGGAGCGTAATCACGATCCCGGCCGAAGGGGGGGGGGAGGCGCCGCAGGGTACGCCCCGGGGGCGTACCCCCGTTGCGACGCCTCTGACGCGAGCGGGGACGCCCTTGATGATCTCGAGGCGGGGGATCGGATATCCCCTTACACTCGGTCACCAACGGCGTCCCCGGAGGCCGCCGGGCATCTCGAGCGGGGGCTCGGATGCTCATCGGGCGGCCTAACAGGGGGGAAGGCGCCACGTCGTCCGTTGCGTGGTGCCTTCGGATAGAGTAGGTACGGGAGGGGGCCGCGTCCCCCCTGGGTGGTATGCTAAGGCGGGGGCACACCGGATTGACATGCGCGCGCAGAGCACGGGTGCCCCCAGGAGTCTAGGGACGGACGGGGAGGAGTTAGTGGGTATACTCGGCGTTGCACCAACCAGCCGAGGAGTCCCACATAACCCGGACCACCCCCCCCCGGGGGGGTTCGGGTATCCGTAACGAGATTACCTCCTCGGAAAAAAAAAAAAAAAAAAAAATAGGATAGGATAGAGGATAGGATAGGATAGAGTAGACGATATTATAGAGGATAGGATAGAGGATAGGATAGGATAGAGGATAGGATAGGATAGAGGAAATGATAGAGGATAGGATAGGATAGGGGATAGGATAGGATAGAGGATAGGATAGGATAGAGGATAGGATAGGATAGAGCATAGGATACTATAGAGGATAGAGGATAGACGATAGAGGATAGAGGATAGAGGATAGAGGATAGAGTATAGAGGATAGAGGATAGAGGATAGAGGATAGAGGATAGAGGATAGAGGATAGAGGATAGAGGATAGAGGATAGAGGATAGAGGATAGAGGATAGAGGATAGAGGATAGAGGATAGAGGATAGAGGATAGAGGATAGAGGATAGAGGATAGAGGATAGAGGATAGAGGATAGAGGATAGAGGATAGAGGATAGAGGATAGAGGATAGAGGATAGAGGATAGAGGATAGAGGATAGAGGATAGAGGATAGAGGATAGAGGATAGAGGATAGAGGATAGAGGATAGAGGATAGAGGATAGAGGATAGAGGATAGAGGATAGAGGATAGAGGATAGAGGATAGAGGATAGAGGATAGAGGATAGAGGATAGAGGATAGAGGATAGAGGATAGAGGATAGAGGATAGAGGATAGAGGATAGAGGATAGAGGATAGAGGATAGAGGATAGAGGATAGAGGATAGAGGATAGAGGATAGAGGATAGAGGATAGAGGATAGAGGATAGAGGATAGAGGATAGAGGATAGAGGATAGAGGATAGAGGATAGAGGATAGAGGATAGAGGATAGAGGATAGAGGATAGAGGATAGAGGATAGAGGATAGAGGATAGAATAGAGGATAGGATAGAATAGAGGATAGGATAGAATAGAGGATAGGATAGGATAGAGGATAGGATAGGTAAGAGGGTAGGATAGGATAGAGGATACGATAGAGGATTGGATATGATAGAGGATAGGATAGAGGATAGAATAGAATAGATGATATTATAGGATAGAGGATAGGATATGATAGATTAAACGATATTATAGAGGATAGGATAGAGGATAGGATAGGATAGAGGATAGGATAGAGGGTAGGATAGAGGATAGGATAGAGGATAGGATAGGATAGAGGATAGGATAGAGGATAGGATAGAGGATAGGATAGAGGATAGGATAGAGGATAGGATAGGATAGGATAGAGGATAGGATAGGATAGAGGATAGGATAGGATAGAGGATAGGATAGGATAGAGGATAGGATAGGATAGAGGATAGGATAGGACGGAGGATAGGATAGGATAGAGGATAAGATAGGATAGAGTAGGATGGGATAGAGGATAGGATACGATAGAGGATACGATAGGATAGAGGATAGGATAGGATAGAGGATAGGATAGGATAAAGGATAGGATAGGATAGACAATAGGATAGGATAGAAGATAGGATAGGATAGAGGATAGGATAGGAAAGAGGGTAGGATAGCATAGAGGATAGGATAGGATAGAGGATAGGATAGGATGGAGGATAGGATAGGATAGAGGATAGGATGGGATAGAGGGTAGGATAGGATAGAGGATAGGATAGGATAGAGGATAGGATGGGATAGAGGATAGGGTAGGATAGAGGATACGATAGAGGATTGGATATGATAGAGGATAGGATAGAGGATAGAATAGGATAGATGATATTATAGGATAGAGGATAGGATATGATAGAGTAAACGATATTATAGAGGATAGGATAGAGGATAGGATAGGATAGAGGATAGGATAGGATAGAGGATAGGATAGGATAGAGGAAATGATAGAGGATAGGATAGGATAGGGGATAGTATAGGATAGAGGATAGGATAGGATAGAGGATAGGATAGGATAGAGGATATAATAGGATTGAGGAAAGGATAGGATAGAGTATAGGATAGAGGATAGAGGATAGAGGATAGAGGATAGAGGATAGAGGATAGAGGATAGAGGATAGAGGATAGAGGATAGAGGATAGAGGATAGAGGATAGAGGATAGAGGATAGAGGATAGAGGATAGAGGATAGAGGATAGAGGATAGAGGATAGAGGATAGAGGATAGAGGATAGAGGATAGAGGATAGAGGATAGAGGATAGAGGATAGAGGATAGAGGATAGAGGATAGAGGATAGAGGATAGAGGATAGAGGATAGAGGATAGAGGATAGAGGATAGAGGATAGAGGATAGAGGATAGAGGATAGAGGATAGAGGATAGAGGATAGAGGATAGAGGATAGAGGATAGAGGATAGAGGATAGAGGATAGAGGATAGAGGATAGAGGATAGAGGATAGAGGATAGAGGATAGAGGATAGAGGATAGAGGATAGAGGATAGAGGATAGAGGATAGAGGATAGAGGATAGAGGATAGAGGATAGAGGATAGAGGATAGAGGATAGAGGATAGAGGATAGAGGATAGAGGATAGAGGATAGAGGATAGAGGATAGAGGATAGAGGATAGAATAGAGGATAGGATAGAATAGAGGATAGGATAGAATAGAGGATAGGATAGGATAGAGGATAGGATAGGTAAGAGGGTAGGATAGGATAGAGGATACGATAGAGGATTGGATATGATAGAGGATAGGATAGAGGATAGAATAGGATAGATGATATTATAGGATAGAGGATAGGATATGATAGAGTAAACGATATTATAGAGGATAGGATAGAGGATAGGATAGGATAGAGGATAGGATAGAGGGTAGGATAGAGGATAGGATAGAGGATAGGATAGGATAGCGGATAGGATAGAGGATAGGATAGAGGATAGGATAGGATAGAGGGTAGGATAGGTAATTGGATAGGATAGAGGATAGGATAAGGTAGAGGCTAGTATAGGATAGAGGATAGGATAGGATAGAGTATAGGATAGGATAGAGGATAGGATAGGATAGAGGATCGGATAGAGGATAGGATAGGATAGAGGATAGGATAGGATAGAGGATAGGATAGGATAGAGGAAAGGATAGAGGATAGGATAGGATAGGGGATAGGATAGGATAGAGGATAGGATAGGATAGAGGATAGGATAGGATAGAGGATATAATAGGATTGAGGAAAGGATAGGATAGAGGATGGGATAGGATAGAGGATAGGATAGGATAGAGGATAGGATAGGATAGAGGATAGGATAGGATAGAGGATAGGATAGGATAGAGGATAGGATAGGATAGAGGATAGGATAGGATAGAGGATAGGATAGGATAGAGGATAGGATAGGAAAGAGGGTAGGATAGCATAGAGGATAGGATAGGATAGAGGATAGGATAGGATAGAGGAGAGGATAGAGGATAGGATAGGATAGAGGATAGGATAGGATAGAGGATAGAGGATAGGATAGGATAGAGGATAGGATAGGATAGAGGATAGGATAGGAAAGAGGGTAGGATAGGATAGAGGATCGGATAGAGGATAGGATAGGATAGTGGAATAGATAGAGGATAGGATAGGATAGGGGATAGGATAGGATAGAGGATAGGATAGGATAGAGGATAGGATAGGATAGAGGATTGGATAGAATAGAGGAAAGGATAGGATAGAGGATAGGATAGGATAGAGGATAGGATACGATAGAGGATACGATAGGATAGAGGATAGGATAGGATAGAGGATAGGATAGGATAGAGGATAGGATAGAGGATAGGATAGGATAGAGGATAGGACAGGATACAGGATAGGATAGGATAGAGGATCGGATAGAGGATAGGATAGGATAGAGGATAGAATAGGATAGAGGAAATGATAGAGGATAGGATAGAATAGAGGATAGGATAGGATAGAGGATAGGATAGGATAGAGGATAGGATAGGATAGAGGATAGGATAGGATAGAGGATAGGATAGGATAGAGGATAGGATAGGATAGAGGATAGGATAGGATAGAGGATAGGATAGGATAGAGGATAGGATAGGATAGAGGATAGGATAGGATAGAGGAAAGGATAGAGGATAGGATAGGATAGGGGATAGGATAGGATAGAGGATAGGATAGGATAGAGGATAGGATAGGATAGAGGATATAATAGGATTGAGGAAAGGATAGGATAGAGGATAGGATAGGAAAGAGGGTAGGATAGCATAGAGGATAGGATAGGATAGAGGATAGGATAGGATAGAGGAGAGGATAGAGGATAGGATAGGATAGAGGATAGGATAGGATAGAGGATAGGATAGGATAGAGGATAGGATAGGATAGAGGATAGGATAGGATAGAGGATAGAGGATAGGATAGGATAGAGGATAGGATAGGATAGAGGATAGGATAGGAAAGAGGGTAGGATAGGATAGAGGATACGATAGAGGATTGGATATGATAGAGGATAGGATAGAGGATAGAATAGGATAGATGATATTATAGGATAGAGGATAGGATATGATAGAGTAAACGATATTATAGAGGATAGGATAGAGGATAGGATAGGATAGAGGATAGGATAGAGGATAGGATAGAGAATAGGATAGGATAGGATAGAGGATAGGATAGGATAGAGTATAGGATAGGATAGAGGATAGGATAGGATAGAGGATCGGATAGAGGATAGGATAGGATAGAGGATAGGATAGGATAGAGGATAGGATAGGATAGAGGATAGGATAGGAAAGAGGGTAGGATAGCATAGAGGATAGGATAGGATAGAGGATAGGATAGGATAGAGGAGAGGATAGAGGATAGGATAGGATAGAGGATAGGATAGAGGATAGGATAGAGGATAGGATAGGATAGGATACAGGATAGGATAGGATAGAGGATAGGATAGGATAGAGGATAGGATAGGATAGAGGAGAGGATAGGATAGAGGATAGGATAGGATAGAGGATAGGATATGATAGGGGATAGGATATAATAGAGGATAGGCTAGGATAGAGGGTCGGATAGTGGATAGGATAGGATAGGGGATAGGATAGGATAGAGGATAGAGGATAGGATAGGATAGAGGATAGGATAGGATAGAGGGAAGGATAGGATATAGGATAGGATTGGATAGAGGATAGGACAGGATACAGGATAGGAAAGGATAGAGGATCGGATAGAGGATAGGATAGGATAGTGGAATAGATAGAGGATAGGATAGGATAGGGGATAGGATAGGATAGAGGATAGTATAGGATAGAGGATAGGATAGGATAGAGGATAGGATAGGATAGAGGATTGGATAGAATAGAGGAAAGGATAGGATAGAGGATAGGATAGGATAGAGGATAGGATACGATAGAGGATACGATAGGATAGAGGATAGGATAGGATAGAGGATAGGATAGGATAGAGGATAGGATAGAGGATAGGATAGGATAGAGGATAGGACAGGATACAGGATAGGATAGGATAGAGGATCGGATAGAGGATAGGATAGGATAGAGTATAGGATAGGATAGAGGATAGGATAGGATAGAGGATCGGATAGAGGATAGGATAGGATAGAGGATAGGATAGGATAGAGGATAGGATAGGATAGAGGATAGGATAGGATAGAGGATAGGATAGGATAGAGGATAGGATAGGATAGAGGATAGGATAGGATAGAGGAAAGGATAGATGATAGGATAGGATAGGGGATAGGATAGGATAGAGGATAGGATAGGATAGAGGATAGGATAGGATAGAGGATATAATAGGATTGAGGAAAGGATAGGATAGAGGATAGGATAGGATAGAGGATAGGATAGGATAGAGGATAGGATAGGATAGAGGATAGGATAGGATAGAGGATAGGATAGGATAGAGGATAGGATAGGATAGAGGATAGGATAGGATAGAGGATAGGATAGGATAGAGGATAGGATAGGATAGAGGATAGGATAGGAAAGAGGGTAGGATAGCATAGAGGATAGGATAGGATAGAGGATAGGATAGGAAAGAGGGTAGGATAGGATAGAGGATACGATAGAGGATTGGATATGATAGAGGATAGGATAGAGGATAGAATAGGATAGATGATATTATAGGATAGAGGATAGAGGATAGAGGATAGAGGATAGAGGATAGAGGATAGAGGATAGAGGATAGAGGATAGAGGATAGAGGATAGAGGATAGAGGATAGAGGATAGAGGATAGAGGATAGAGGATAGAGGATAGAGGATAGAGGATAGAGGATAGAGGATAGAGGATAGAGGATAGAGGATAGAGGATAGAGGATAGAGGATAGAGGATAGAGGATAGAGGATAGAGGATAGGATAGGATAGAGGATAGAATAGGATAGAGGATAGGATAGGATAGAGGATAGGATAGGAAAGAGGGTAGGATAGGATAGAGGATACGATAGAGGATTGGATATGATAGAGGATAGGATAGAGGATAGAATAGGATAGATGATATTATAGGATAGAGGATAGGATATGATAGAGTAAACGATATTATAGAGGATAGGATAGAGGATAGGATAGGATAGAGGATAGGATAGGATAGGATAGAGGATAGGATAGGATAGAGGATAGGATAGGATAGAGGATAGGATAGGATAGAGGAGAGGATAGGATAGAGGATAGGATAGGATAGAGGATAGGATAGGATAGGGGATAGGATATAATAGAGGATAGGCTAGGATAGAGGGTCGGATAGTGGATAGGATAGGATAGGGGATAGGATAGGATAGAGGATAGGATAGGATAGAGGGAAGGATAGGATATAGGATAGGATTGGATAGAGGATAGGACAGGATACAGGATAGGATAGGATAGAGGATCGGATAGAGGATAGGATAGGATAGTGGAATAGATAGAGGATAGGATAGGATAGGGGATAGGATAGGATAGAGGATAGTATAGGATAGAGGATAGGATAGGATAGAGGATAGGATAGGATAGAGGATTGGATAGAATAGAGGAAAGGATACGATAGAGGATATGATAGGACAGAGGATAGGATAGGATAGAGGATAGGATAGGATAGAGGATAGGATAGAGGATAGGATAGAGGATAGGATAGGATAGAGGATAGGACAGGATACAGGATAGGATAGGATAGAGGATCGGGTAGAAGATAGGATAGGATAGAGGATAGAATAGGATAGAGGAAAGGATAGAGGATAGGATAGGATAGAGGGTAGGATAGGATAGAGGATAGGATAGGATAGAGGATAGGATACGATAGAGGATAGGATAGGATAGACGATAGGATAGGATAGAGGATAGGATAGGATAGACGATAGGATAGGATAGAGGATAGGATAGGATAGAGGATAGGATAGGATAGAGGAAAGGATAGAGGATAGGATAGGATAGGGGATAGGATAGGATAGAGGATAGGATAGGATAGAGGATAGGATAGGATAGAGGATATAATAGGATTGAGGAAAGGATAGGATAGAGGATAGGATAGGATAGAGGATAGGATAGGATAGAGGATAGGATAGGATAGAGGATAGGATAGGATAGAGGATAGGATAGGATAGAGGATAGGATACGAAAGAGGGTAGGATAGCATAGAGGATAGGATAGGATAGAGGATAGGATAGGATAGAGGAGAGGATAGAGGATAGGATAGGATAGAGGATAGGATAGGATAGAGGATAGAGGATAGGATAGGATAGAGGATAGGATAGGATAGAGGATAGGATAGGAAAGAGGGTAGGATAGGATAGAGGATACGATAGAGGATTGGATATGATAGAGGATAGGATAGAGGATAGAATAGGATAGATGATATTATAGGATAGAGGATAGGATATGATAGAGTAAACGATATTATAGAGGATAGGATAGAGGATAGGATAGGATAGAGGATAGGATAGAGGATAGGATAGAGGATAGGATAGGATAGGATAGAGGATAGGATAGGATAGAGGATAGGATAGGATAGAGGATAGGATAGGATAGAGGAGAGGATAGGATAGAGGATAGGATAGGATAGAGGATAGGATAGGATAGGGGATAGGATATAATAGAGGATAGGATAGGTTAGAGGGTCGCATAGTGGATAGGATAGGATAGGGGATAGGATAGGATAGAGGATAGAGGATAGGATAGGATAGAGGATAGGATAGGATAGAGGGAAGGATAGGATATAGGATAGGATTGGATAGAGGATAGGACAGGATACAGGATAGGATAGGATAGAGGATCGGATAGAGGATAGGATAGGATAGTGGAATAGATAGAGGATAGGATAGGATAGGGGATAGGATAGGATAGAGGATAGTATAGGATAGAGGATAGGATAGGATAGAGGATAGGATAGGATAGAGGATTGGATAGAATAGAGGAAAGGATAGGATAGAGGATAGGATAGGATAGAGGATAGGATACGATAGAGGATACGATAGGATAGAGGATAGGATAGGATAGAGGATAGGATAGGATAGAGGATAGGATAGAGGATAGGATAGGATAGAGGATAGGACAGGATACAGGATAGGATAGGATAGAGGATCGGATACGATAGAGGATACGATAGGATAGAGGATAGGATAGGATAGAGGATAGGATAGGATAGAGGATAGGATAGAGGATAGGATAGGATAGAGGATAGGACAGGATACAGGATAGGATAGGATAGAGGATCGGATAGAGGATAGGATAGGATAGAGGATAGGATAGGATAGGGGATAGGATATAATAGAGGATAGGCTAGGATAGAGGGTCGGATAGTGGATAGGATAGGATAGGGGATAGGATAGGATAGAGGATAGAGGATAGGATAGGATAGAGGATAGGATAGGATAGAGGATTGGATAGAATAGAGGAAAGGATAGGATAGAGGATAGGATAGGATAGAGGATAGGATACGATAGAGGATACGATAGGATAGAGGATAGGATAGGATAGAGGATAGGATAGGATAGAGGATAGGATAGAGGATAGGATAGGATAGAGGATAGGACAGGATACAGGATAGGATAGGATAGAGGATCGGATAGAGGATAGGATAGGATAGAGGATAGAATAGGATAGAGGAAAGGATAGAGGATAGGATAGGATAGAGGGTAGGATAGGATAGAGGATAGGATAGGATAGAGGATAGGATACGATAGAGGACAGGATAGGATAGACGATAGGATAGGATAGAGGATAGGATAGGATAGACGATAGGATAGGATAGAGGATAGGATAGGATAGAGGATAGGATAGGATAGAGGATAGGATAGGATAGAGGATATTATAGGATAGACGATAGGATAGGATAGAGGATAAGATAGGATAGAGGATAGGATAGGATAGAGGATAGGATAGGATAGAGGATAGGATAGGATAGAGTATAGGATAGGATAGAGGATAGGATAGGATAGAGGATAGGATAGGATAGAGTATAGGATAGGATAGAGGATAGGATAGGATAGAGGATCGGATAGAGGATAGGATAGGATAGAGGATAGGATAGGATTGAGGATAGGATAGGATAGAGGATAGGATAGGATAGAGGAAAGGATAGAGGATAGGATAGGATAGGGGATAGGATAGGATAGAGGATAGGATAGGATAGAGGATAGGATAGGATAGAGGATATAATAGGATTGAGGAAAGGATAGGATAGAGGATGGGATAGGATAGAGGATAGGATAGGATAGAGGATAGGATAGGATAGAGGGTAGGATAGGTAATTGGATAGGATAGAGGATAGGATAAGGTAGAGGCTAGTATAGGATAGAGGATAGGATAGGATAGAGTATAGGATAGGATAGAGGATAGGATAGTATAGAGGATCGGATAGAGGATAGGATAGGATAGAGGATAGGATAGGATAGAGGATAGGATAGTATAGAGGATAGGATAGGATAGAGGATAGGATAGGATAGAGGATAGGATAGGATAGAGGATAGGATAGGATAGAGGAGAGGATAGGATAGAGGATAGGATAGGATAGAGGATAGGATAGGATAGAGGATAGGATATAATAGAGGATAGGCTAGGATAGAGGATCGGATAGAGGATAGGATAGGATAGGATAGAGGATAGGATAGGATAGAGGAGAGGATAGGATAGAGGATAGGATAGGATAGAGGAGAGGATAGGATAGAGGATAGGATAGGACAGAGGATAGGATAGGATACAGGGTAGGATAGGATAGATGATAGGATAGGATAAAGGATAGGATAGGATAGAGGATAGGATAGGATAGAGGATAGGACAGGATAGAGGATAGGATACGATAGAGGATAGGATAGGATAGAGGATAGGATAGGATAGAGGATAGGATAGGATAGAGGAGAGGATAGAGGATAGGATAGGATAGAGGAGAGGATAGAGGATAGGATAGGATAGAGGATAGGATAGGATAGAGGATAGGATAGGATAGAGGATAGGATAGAGGATAGGATAGGATAGAGGATAGGATAGGATAGAGGATAGAGGATAGGATAGGATAGAGGATAGGATAGGATAGAGGATAGGATAGGCAAGGGGGTAGGATAGGATAGAGGATACGATAGAGGATTGGATATGATAGAGGATAGGATAGAGGATAGAATAGGATAGATGATATTATAGGATAGAGGATAGGATATGATAGAGTAAACGATATTATAGAGGATAGGATAGAGGATAGGATAGGATAGAGGATAGGATAGAGGATAGGATAGAGGATAGGATAGGATAGGATAGAGGATAGGATAGGATAGAGGGTCGGATAGTGGATAGGATAGGATAGGGGATAGGATAGGATAGAGGATAGAGGATAGGATAGGATAGAGGATAGGATAGGATAGAGGGAAGGATAGGATATAGGATAGGATTGGATAGAGGATAGGACAGGATACAGGATAGGAAAGGATAGAGGATCGGATAGAGGATAGGATAGGATAGTGGAATAGATAGAGGATAGGATAGGATAGGGGATAGGATAGGATAGAGGATAGTATAGGATAGAGGATAGGATAGGATAGAGGATAGGATAGGATAGAGGATAGGATAGGATAGAGGATAGGATACGATAGAGGATACGATAGGATAGAGGATAGGATAGGACAGAGGATAGGATAGGATAGAGGATAGGATAGAGGATAGGATAGGATAGAGGATAGGACAGGATACAGGATAGGATAGGATAGAGGATCGGATAGAGGATAGGATAGGATAGAGGATCGGATAGAGGATAGGATAGGTTAGAGGATAGGATAGGATAGAGGATAGGATAGGATAGAGGATAGGATAGGATAGAGGATAGGATAGGATAGAGGATAGGATAGGATAGAATATAGGATAGGATAGAGGATAGGATAGGATAGAGGATCGGATAGAGGATAGGATAGGATAGAGGGAAGGATAGGATATAGGATAGGATTGGATAGAGGATAGGACAGGATACAGGATAGGATAGGATAGAGGATCGGATAGAGGATAGGATAGGATAGTGGAATGGATAGAGGATAGGATAGGATAGGGGATAGGATAGGATAGAAGATAGTATAGGATAGAGGATAGGATAGGATAGAGGATAGGATAGGATAGAGGATTTGATAGGATAGAGGATAGGATAGCATAGAGGATAGGATAGGATAGAGGATAGGATAGAGGATAGGATAGAGGATAGGATAGAGGATAGGATAGGATAGAGGATAGGATAGGATAGAATATAGGATAGGATACGATAGAGGATACGATAGGATAGAGGATAGGATAGGATAGAGGATAGGATAGGTTAGAGGATAGGATATGATAGAGTAAACGATATTATAGAGGATAGGATAGAGGATAGGACAGGATACAGGATAGGATAGGATAGAGGATCGGATAGAGGATAGGATAGGATAGAGGATAGGATAGGATAGAGGAAAGGATAGAGGATAGGATAGGATAGGGGATAGGATAGGATAGAGGATAGGATAGGATAGAGGATAGGATAGGATAGAGGATAGGATAGGATAGAGGATAGGATAGGAAAGAGGGTAGGATAGGATAGAGGAAAGGATAGGATATAGGATAGGATTGGATAGAGGATAGGATAGGATAGAGGATAGGATAGGATAGACGATAGGATAGGATAGAGGATAGTATAGAGGATAGAATAGGATAGGGGATAGGATAGGATAGAGGATAGTATAGGATAGAGGATAGGATAGGATAGAGGATAGGATAGGATAGAAGATAGGATAGGATAGAGGATAGGATAGGATAGAGGATAGGATAGGATAGAGGATAGGATAGGATAGAGGATAGGATAGAGGATAGGATAGGATAGAGGATAGGATAGGATAGAGGATAGGATAGGATATAGGATAGGATACGATATAGGATACGATAGGAAAGAGGGTAGGATAGCATAGAGGATAGGATAGGATAGAGGATAGGATAGGATAGAGGATACGATAGGATAGAGGATAGGATAGGATAGAGGATAGGATAGGATAGAGGATAGGATAGGATAGACGATAGGATAGGATAGAGGATAGGATAGGATAGAGGATAGGATAGAGGATAGGATAGAGGATAGGATAGAGGATAGGATAGGATAGAGGATAGGATAGAGGATAGGATAGGATAGACGATAGGATAGGATAGAGGATAGGACAGGATACAGGGTAGGATAGGATAGAGGATAGGATAGGATAGAGGATAGGATAGGATTGAGGAGAGGGTAGAGGATAGGATAGGATAGGGGATAGGATAGGATAGAGGATAGGATAGGATAGAGGATCGGATATAGGATAGGATAGGATAGAGGATAGGATAGGATAGAGGATAGGATAGGATAGAGGATAGGATAGGATAGAGGATAGGATAGGATAGAGGATAGGATAGAGGATAGGATAGAGGATAGGATAGAGGATAGGATAGAGGATAGGATAGGATAGAGGATAGGATAGAGGATAGGATAGGATAGAGGATAGGATAGGATAGAGGATAGGATAGGATAGAGGATAGGATAGGATAGAGGATAGGATAGGATAGAGGATAGGATAGAATATAGGATAGGATACGATAGAGGATACGATAGGAAAGAGGGTAGGATAGCATAGAGGATAGGATAGGATAGAGGATAGGATAGGATAGAGGATACGATAGGATAGAGGATAGGATAGGATAGAGGATAGGATAGGATAGAGGATAG
Organism: Halictus rubicundus; assembly: GCF_050948215.1. Classification (NCBI taxonomy): domain Eukaryota; kingdom Metazoa; phylum Arthropoda; class Insecta; order Hymenoptera; family Halictidae; genus Halictus; species Halictus rubicundus. The sequence continues at coordinate 569,161 of NW_027488686.1, read as the reverse complement.
GATAGGATAGACGATAGGATAGGGTAGAGGATAGGATAGGATAGAGGATAGGATAGAGGATAGGATAGAGGATAGGATAGAGGATAGGATAGAGGATAGGATAGAGGATAGGATAGGATAGTGGATAGGATAGAGGATAGGATAGAGGATAGGATAGAGGATAGGATAGAGGATAGGATAGAGGATAGGATAGGATAGAGGATAGGATAGGATAGAGGGTAGGATAGAGGATAGGATAGGATAGAGGATAGGATAGGATAGAGGATAGGATAGGATATAGGATAGGATACGATAGAGGATACGATAGGAAAGAGGGTAGGATAGCATAGAGGATAGGATAGGATAGAGGATAGGATAGGATAGAGGATACGATAAGATAGAGGATAGGATAGGATAGAGGATAGGATAGGATAGAGGATAGGATAGGATAGACGATGGGATAGGATAGAGGATAGGATAGGATAGAGGATAGGATAGAGGATAGGATAGAGGATAGGATAGAGGATAGGACAGGATACAGGATAGGATAGGATAGAGGATCGGATAGGATATAGGATAGGATTGGATAGAGGAGAGGATAGGATAGAGGATAGGATAGGATAGAGGAAAGGATAGGATATAGGATAGGATTGGATAGAGGATAGGACAAGATACAGGATAGGATAGGATAGAGGATCGGATAGAGGATAGGATAGGATAGAGGATAGGATAGGATAGAGGAAAGGATAGAGGATAGGATAGGATAGGGGATAGGATAGGATAGAGGATAGTATAGGATAGAGGATAGGATAGGATAGAAGATAGGATAGGATAGAGGATAGGATAGGATAGAGGATAGGATAGGATAGAGGATAGGATAGGATAGGGGATAGGATATAATAGAGGATAGGCTAGGATAGAGGATAGGATAGGATAGAGGATAGGATAGGATAGACGATAGGATAGGATAGGGGATAGGATAGGATAGAGGATAGGATAGGATAGAGGATCGGATATAGGATAGGATAGGATAGAGGATAGGATAGGATAGAGGATAGGATAGGATAGAGGATAGGATAGGATAGAGGATAGGATATGATAGAGGATAGGATAGGATAGAGGATAGGATAGGATAGAGGATAGGATAGGATAGAGGATAGGATAGGATAGAGGATAGGATAGGATAGAGGATAGGATAGGATAGAGGATAGGATAGAGGATAGGATAGAGGATAGGATAGAGGATAGGATAGAGGATAGGATAGGATAGAGGATGGGATAGAGGATAGGATAGGATAGAGGATAGGATAGGATATAGGATAGGATACGATAGAGGATACGATAGGAAAGAGGGTAGGATAGCATAGAGGATAGGATAGGATAGAGGATAGGATAGGATAGAGGATACGATAGGATAGAGGATAGGATAGGATAGAGGATAGGATAGAGGATAGGATAGGATAGAGGATAGGATAGGATAGAGGATAGGATAGGATAGAGGATAGGATAGGATAGAGGATAGGATAGGATAGAGGATAGGATAGGATAGAGGATAGGATAGGATATAGGATAGGATACGATAGAGGATACGATAGGAAAGAGGGTAGGATAGCATAGAGGATAGGATAGGATAGAGGATCGGATAGAGGATAGGATAGGATAGAGGGAAGGATAGGATATAGGATAGGATTGGATAGAGGATAGGACAGGATACAGGATAGGATAGGATAGAGGATCGGATAGAGGATAGGATAGGATAGTGGAATGGATAGAGGATAGGATAAGATAGGGGATAGGATAGGATAGAAGATAGTATAGGATAGAGGATAGGATAGGATAGAGGATAGGATAGGATAGAGGATTTGATAGGATGGAGGATAGGATAGGATAGAGGATAGGATAGGATAGAGGATAGGATAGAGGATAGGATAGGATAGAGGATAGGATAGGATAGAATATAGGATAGGATACGATAGAGGATACGATAGGATAGAGGATAGGATAGGATAGAGGATAGGATAGGTTAGAGGATAGGATATGATAGAGTAAACGATATTATAGAGGATAGGATAGAGGATAGGACAGGATACAGGATAGGATAGGATAGAGGATCGGATAGAGGATAGGATAGGATAGAGGATAGGATAGGGTAGAGGAAAGGATAGAGGATAGGATAGGATAGGGGATAGGATAGGGTAGAGGATAGGATAGGATAGAGGATAGGATAGGATAGAGGATAGGATAGGATAGAGGATAGGATAGGAAAGAGGGTAGGATAGGATAGAGGAAAGGATAGGATATAGGATAGGATTGGATAGAGGATAGGATAGGATAGAGGATAGGATATGATAGACGATAGGATAGGATAGAGGATAGGATAGAGGATCGGAAAGAGGATAGGATAGGATAGAGGATAGGATAGGGTAGAGGAAAGGATAGAGGATAGGATAGGATAGAGGATAGTATAGGATAGAGGATAGGATAGGATAGAGGATAGGATAGGATAGAAGATAGGATAGGATAGAGGATAGGATAGGATAGAGGATAGGATAGGATAGAGGGTAGGATAGGATAGAGGATAGGATAGAGGATAGGATAGGATAGAGGATAGGATAGGATAGAGGATAGGATAGGATATAGGATAGGATACGATAGAGGATACGATAGGAAAGAGGGTAGGATAGCATAGAGGATAGGATAGGATAGAGGATAGGATAGGATAGAGGATACGATAGGATAGAGGATAGGATAGGATAGAGGATAGGATAGGATAGAGGATAGGATAGGATAGAGGATAGGATAGGATAGACGATAGGATAGGATAGAGGATAGGATAGGATAGAGGATAGGATAGAGGATAGGATAGAGGATAGGATAGAGGATAGGATAGAGGATAGAATAGGATAGAGGATAGGATAGAGGATCGGATAGGATAGACGATAGGATAGGATAGAGGATAGGATAGGATAGAGGAAAGGATAGGATATAGGATAGGATTGGATAGAGGATAGGACAGGATACAGGGTAGGATAGGATAGAGGATAGGATAGGATAGAGGATAGGATAGGATAGAGGAGAGGATAGAGGATAGGATAGGATAGAGGATAGGATAGGATAGAGGATACGATAGGATAGAGGATAGGATAGGATAGAGGATAGGATAGAGGATAGGATAGGATAGAGGATAGGATAGGATAGAGGATAGGATAGGATAGAGGATAGGATAGAGGATAGGATAGAGGATAGGATAGAGGATAGGATAGAGGATAGGATAGGATAGAGGATAGGATAGAGGATAGGATAGGATAGACGATAGGATAGGATAGAGGATAGGATAGGATAGACGATAGGATAGGATAGAGGATAGGATAGGATAGAGGATAGGATAGGATAGAGGATAGGATAGAGGATAGGATAGAGGATAGGATAGAGGATAGGATAGAGGATAGGATAGGATAGAGGATAGGATAGAGGATAGGATAGGATAGAGGATAGGATAGGATAGAGGATAGGATAGGATAGAGGATAGGATAGGATATAGGATAGGATACGATAGAGGATACGATAGGAAAGAGGGTAGGATAGCATAGAGGATAGGATAGGACAGAGGATAGGATAGGATAGACGATAGGATGGGATAGAGGATAGGATAGGATAGAGGAAAGGATAGGATATAGGATAGGATTGGATAGAGGATAGGATAGGATAGAGGATAGGATAGGATAGAGGATAGGATAGGATAGAGGATAGGATAGGATACAGGATAGGATAGGATAGAGGATAGGATAGGATAGAGGATAGGATAGGATAGAGGATAGGATAGGATAGAGGATAGGATAGGATAGAGGATAGGATAGGATAGAGGATAGGATAGGATAGAGGATAGAGGATAGAGGATAGAGGATAGAGGATAGAGGATAGAGGATAGAGGATAGAGGATAGAGGATAGAGGATAGAGGATAGAGGATAGAGGATATGATAGGATAGAGGATAGGATAGAGGATAGGATAGGATAGGGGATAGGATAGGATAGAGGATAGGATAGGATAGAGGATAGGATAGGATACAGGATAGGATAGGATAGAGGATAGGATAGGATAGAGGATAGGATAGGATAGAGGATAGGATAGGATAGAGGATAGGATAGGATAGAGGATAGGATAGGATAGAGGATAGAGGATAGAGGATAGAGGATAGAGGATAGAGGATAGAGGATAGAGGATAGAGGATAGAGGATAGAGGATAGAGGATAGAGGATAGAGGATATGATAGGATAGAGGATAGGATAGAGGATAGGATAGGATAGGGGATAGGATAGGATAGAGGATAGTATAGGATAGAGGATATGATAGGATAGAGGATAGGATAGGATAGAGGATTGGATAGGATAGAGGAAAGGATAGGATAGAGGATAGGATAGGATTGAGGATAGGACAGGATACAGGATAGGATAGGATAGAGGATCGGATAGGATATAGGATAGGATAGGATAGAGGATAGGATAGGATAGAGGATAGGATAGAGGATAGGATAGAGGATAGGATAGGATAGAGGATAGGATAGAGGATAGGATAGGATAGAGGATAGGATAGGATAGAGGATAGGATAGGATATAGGATAGGATACGATAGAGGATACGATAGGAAAGAGGGTAGGATAGCATAGAGGATAGGATAGGATAGAGGATAGGATAGGATAGAGGATACGATAGGATAGAGGATAGGATAGGATAGAGGATAGGATAGAGGATAGGATAGGATAGAGGATAGGATAGGATAGAGGATAGGACAGGATAGAGGATAGGATAGGATATAGGATAGGATACGATAGAGGATACGATAGGAAAGAGGTTAGGATAGCATAGAGGATAGGATAGGATAGAGGATCGGATAGAGGATAGGATAGGATAGAGGGAAGGATAGGATATAGGATAGGATTGGATAGAGGATATAACAGGATACAGGATAGGATAGGATAGAGGATCGGATAGAGGATAGGATAGGATAGTGGAATGGATAGAGGATAGGATAAGATAGGGGATAGGATAGGATAGAAGATAGTATAGGATAGGGGATAGGATAGGATAGAGGATAGGATAGGATAGAGGATTTGATAGGATAGAGGATAGGATAGGATAGAGGATAGGACAGGATAGAGGATAGGATACAGGATAGGATAGGATAGAGGATGGGATAGGATAGAATATAGGATAGGATACGATAGAGGATACGATAGGATAGAGGATAGGATAGGATAGAGGATAGGATAGGTTAGAGGATAGGATATGATAGAGTAAACGATATTATAGAGGATAGGATAGAGGATAGGACAGGATACAGGATAGGATAGGATAGAGGATCGGATAGAGGATAGGATAGGATAGAGGATAGGATAGGGTAGAGGAAAGGATAGAGGATAGGATAGGATAGGGATAGGATAGGATAGAGGATAGGATAGGATAGAGGATAGGATAGGATAGAGGATAGGATAGGATAGAGGATAGGATAGGAAAGAGGGTAGGATAGGATAGAGGAAAGGATAGGATATAGGATAGGATTGGATAGATTATAGGATAGGATAGAGGATAGGATATGATAGACGATAGGATAGGATAGAGGATAGGATAGAGGATAGAATAGGATAGGGGATAGGATAGGATAAAGGATAGTATAGGATAGAGGATAGGATAGGATAGAGGATAGGATAGGATAGAAGATAGGATAGGATAGAGGATAGGATAGGATAGAGGGTAGGATAGGATAGAGGATAGGATAGAGGATAGGATAGAGGATAGGATAGGATAGAGGATAGGATAGGATAGAGGATAGGATAGGATATAGGATAGGATACGATAGAGGATACGATAGGAAAAAGGGTAGGATAGCATAGAGGATAGGATAGGATAGAGGATAGGATAGGATAGAGGATACGATAGGATAGAGGATAGGATAGGATAGAGGATAGGATAGGATAGAGGATAGGATAGGATAGACGATAGGATAGGATAGAGGATAGGATAGGATAGAGGATAGGATAGAGGATAGGATAGAGGATAGGATAGACGATAGGATAGGATAGAGGATAGGATAGAGGATAGGATAGAGGATAGGATAGGATAGACGATAGGATAGGATAGAGGATAGGATAGGATAGAGGAAAGGATAGGATATAGGATAGGATTGGATAGAGGATAGGACAGGATACAGGGTAGGATAGGATAGAGGATAGGATAGGATAGAGGATAGGATAGGATAGAGGAGAGGATAGAGGATAGGATAGGATAGGGGATAGGATAGGATAGAGGATAGGATAGGATAGAGGATCGGATATAGGATAGGATAGGATAGAGGATTGGATAGGATAGAGGATAGGATAGGATAGAGGATACGATAGGATAGAGGATAGGATAGGATAGAGGATAGGATAGGATAGAGGATAGGATAGGATAGACGATAGGATAGGATAGAGGATAGGATAGGATAGAGGATAGGATAGAGGATAGGATAGAGGATAGGATAGAGGATAGGATAGAGGATAGGATAGGATAGAGGATAGGATAGAGGATAGGATAGGATAGACGATAGGATAGGATAGAGGATAGGATAGGATAGACGATAGGATAGGATAGAGGATAGGATAGGATAGAGGATAGGATAGGATAGAGGATAGGATAGAGGATAGGATAGAGGATAGGATACAGGATAGGATACAGGATAGGATAGAGGATAGGATAGGATAGAGGATAGGATAGAGGATAGGATAGGATAGAGGATAGGATAGGATAGAGGATAGGATAGGATATAGGATAGGATACGATAGAGGATACGATAGGAAAGAGGGTAGGATAGCATAGAGGATAGGATAGGATAGAGGATAGGATAGGATAGACGATAGGATAGGATAGAGGATAGGATAGGATAGAGGAAAGGATAGGATATAGGATAGGATTGGATAGAGGATAGGACAGGATACAGGGTAGGATAGGATAGAGGATAGGATAGAGGATAGGATAGGATAGAGGAGAGGATAGAGGATAGGATAGGATAGGGGATAGGATAGGATAGAGGATAGGATAGGATAGAGGATCGGATATAGGATAGGATAGGATAGAGGATAGGATAGGATAGAGGATAGGATAGGATAGAGGATAGGATAGAGGATAGGATAGGATAGAGGATAGGATAGGATAGAGGATAGGATAGGATATAGGATAGGATACGATAGAGGATACGATAGGAAAGAGGGTAGGATAGCATAGAGGATAGGATAGGATAGAGGATAGGATAGGATAGACGATAGGATAGGATAGAGGATAGGATAGGATAGAGGAAAGGATAGGATATAGGATAGGATTGGATAGAGGATAGGACAGGATACAGGGTAGGATAGGATAGAGGATAGGATAGAGGATAGGATAGGATAGAGGAGAGGATAGAGGATAGGATAGGATAGGGGATAGGATAGGATAGAGGATAGGATAGGATAGAGGATCGGATATAGGATAGGATAGGATAGAGGATAGGATAGGATAGAGGATAGGATAGGATAGAGGATAGGATAGGATAGAGGATAGGATAGGATAGAGGATAGGATAGGATAGAGGATAGGATAGGATAGAGGATAGGATAGGATAGAGGATAGGATAGGATAGAGGATAGAATAGGATAGAGGATAGAGGATAGAGGATAGAGGATAGAGGATAGAGGATAGAGGATAGAGGATAGAGGATAGAGGATAGAGGATAGAGGATAGAGGATAGAGGATAGAGGATATGATAGGATAGAGGATAGGATAGGATAGAGGATAGGATAGAGGATAGGATAGAGGATAGGATAGACGATAGGATAGGATAGAGGATAGGATAGAGGATAGGATAGGATAGACGATAGGATAGGATAGAGGATAGGATAGGATAGAGGAAAGGATAGGATATAGGATAGGATTGGATAGAGGATAGGACAGGATACAGGGTAGGATAGGATAGAGGATAGGATAGGATAGAGGATAGGATAGGATAGAGGAGAGGATAGAGGATAGGATAGGATAGGGGATAGGATAGGATAGAGGATAGGATAGGATAGAGGATCGGATATAGGATAGGATAGGATAGAGGATTGGATAGGATAGAGGATAGGATAGGATAGAGGATACGATAGGATAGAGGATAGGATAGGATAGAGGATAGGATAGGATAGAGGATAGGATAGGATAGACGATAGGATAGGATAGAGGATAGGATAGGATAGAGGATAGGATAGAGGATAGGATAGAGGATAGGATAGAGGATAGGATAGAGGATAGGATAGGATAGAGGATAGGATAGAGGATAGGATAGGATAGACGATAGGATAGGATAGAGGATAGGATAGGATAGACGATAGGATAGGATAGAGGATAGGATAGGATAGAGGATAGGATAGGATAGAGGATAGGATAGAGGATAGGATAGAGGATAGGATACAGGATAGGATACAGGATAGGATAGAGGATAGGATAGGATAGAGGATAGGATAGAGGATAGGATAGGATAGAGGATAGGATAGGATAGAGGATAGGATAGGATATAGGATAGGATACGATAGAGGATACGATAGGAAAGAGGGTAGGATAGCATAGAGGATAGGATAGGATAGAGGATAGGATAGGATAGACGATAGGATAGGATAGAGGATAGGATAGGATAGAGGAAAGGATAGGATATAGGATAGGATTGGATAGAGGATAGGACAGGATACAGGGTAGGATAGGATAGAGGATAGGATAGAGGATAGGATAGGATAGAGGAGAGGATAGAGGATAGGATAGGATAGGGGATAGGATAGGATAGAGGATAGGATAGGATAGAGGATCGGATATAGGATAGGATAGGATAGAGGATAGGATAGGATAGAGGATAGGATAGGATAGAGGATAGGATAGGATAGAGGATAGGATAGGATAGAGGATAGGATAGGATAGAGGATAGGATAGGATAGAGGATAGGATAGGATAGAGGATAGGATAGGATAGAGGATAGAATAGGATAGAGGATAGAGGATAGAGGATAGAGGATAGAGGATAGAGGATAGAGGATAGAGGATAGAGGATAGAGGATAGAGGATAGAGGATAGAGGATAGAGGATAGAGGATAGAGGATAGAGGATAGAGGATAGAGGATATGATAGGATAGAGGATAGGATAGGATAGAGGATAGGATAGGATAGGGGATAGGATAGGATAGAGGATAGTATAGGATAGAGGATAGGATAGGATAGAGGATAGGATAGGATATAGGATAGGATAGGATAGAGGATAGGATAGGATAGAGGATAGGATAGGATAGAGGATAGGATAGGATATAGGATAGGATAGGATAGAGGATAGGATAGGATAGAGGATAGGATAGGATAGAGGATAGGATAGAGGATAGGATAGGATAGAGGATAGGATAGGATAGAGGATAGGATAGGATAGAGGATAGGATAGAGGATAGGATAGGATAGAGGATAGGATAGGATAGAGGATAGGATAGGATAGAGGATAGGATAGGATAGAGGATAGTATAGAGGATAGGATAGGATAGAGGATAGGATAGGATAGACGATAGGATAGGATAGAGGATAGGATAGGATAGAGGATAGGATAGAGGATAGGATAGAGGATAGGATAGGATAGAGGATAGGATAGGATAGAGGATAGGATAGAGGATAGGATAGGATAGAGGATAGGATAGAGGATAGGATAGGATAGAGGATAGGATAGGATAGACGATAGGATAGGATAGAGGATAGGATAGGATATAGGATAGGATTGGGTAGAGGAGAGGATAGGATAGAGGATAGGATAGGATAGAGGATAGGATAGGATAGAGGATAGGATAGGATAGAGGATAGGATATGATAGAGGATTGGATACGATAGAGGATACGATAGGATAGAGGATAGGATAGGATAGAGGATAGGATAGGATAGAGGATAGGATAGGATAGACGATAGGATAGGATAGAGGATAGGATAGGATAGAGGATAGGATAGGATAGAGGATAGTATAGGATAGAGGATAGGATAGGATAGAGGATAGGATAGGAAAGAGGGTAGGATAGCATAGAGGATAGGATAGGATAGAGGATAGGATAGGATAGAGGATAGGATAGGATAGAGGATAGGATAGGATAGAGGATAGGATAGAGGATAGGATAGAGGATAGGATAGAGGATAGGATAGAGGATAGGATAGGATAGAGGATAGGATAGGATAGAGGATAGGATAGGATAGAGGATAGGATAGGATAGAGGATAGGATGGGATAGAGGATAGGATAGGATAGAGGATAGGATTTGATAGAGGGTAGGATAGGATAGAGGATAGGATAGGATAGAGGATAGGATAGGATAGAGGATAGAATAGGATAGATGATATTATAGGTTAGAGGATAGGATATGATAGAGTAAACGATATTATAGAGGATAGGATAGAGGATATGATAGGATAGAGGATAGGATAGGATAGAGGATAGGATAGGATAGAGGATAGGATAGGATAGAGGATAGGATAGAGGATAGGATAGGATAGAGGATAGGATAGGATAGAGGATAGGATAGGATATAGGATAGGATACGATAGAGGATACGATAGGATAGAGGATAGGATAGGATAGAGTAAACGATATTATAGAGGATAGGATAGAGGATAGGATAGGATAGGGGATAGGATAGAGGGTAGGATAGAGGATAGGATAGAGGATAGGATAGGATAGAGGATAGGATAGAGGATAGGATAGAGGATAGGATAGAGGATAGGATAGAGGATAGGATAGAGGATAGGATAGGATAGGATAGGATAGAGGATAGGATAGGATAGAGGATAGGATAGGATAGAGGATAGGATAGGATAGAGGATAGGATAGGATAGAGGATAGGATAGGATAGAGGATAGGATAGGACGGAGGATAGGATAGGATAGAGGATAAGATAGGATAGAGTAGGATAGGATAGAGGATAGGATACGATAGAGGATACGATAGGATAGAGGATAGGATAGGATAGAGGATAGGATAGGATAGAGGATAGGATAGGATAGACGATAGGATAGGATAGAGGATAGGATAGGATAGAGGATAGTATAGGAAAGAGGATAGAATAGAGGATAGGATAGGATAGAGGATAGGACAGGATACAGGATAGGATAGGATAGAGGATCGGATAGAGGATAGGATAGGATAGAGGATAGAATAGGATAGAGGAAAGGATAGAGGATAGGATAGGATAGAGGGTAGGGTAGGATAGAGGATAGGATAGGATAGAGGATAGGATACGATAGAGGATAGGATAGGATAGACGATAGGATAGGATAGAGGATAGGATAGGATAGACGATAGGATAGGTTAGAGGATAGGATAGGATAGAGGATAGGATAGGATAGAGGATAGGATAGGATAGAGGATAGGATAGGATAGACGATAGGATAGGATAGAGGATAGGATAGGATAGAGGATAGGATAGGATAGAGGATAGGATAGGATAGAGGATAGGATAGGATAGAGGATAGGATAGGATAGGATAGAGCATATAATAGGATTGAGCATATAATAGGATTGAGGAAAGGATAGGATAGAGGATAGGATAGGATAGAGGATAGGATAGGATTGAGGATCTGATAGAGGATAGGATGGGATAGAGGATCGGATAGGTAATTGGATAGGATAGAGGATAGGATAGGATGGAGGAAAGGATAGAGGATAGGATAGGATAGGGGATAGGATAGAGTATAGGATAGGATAGAGGATAGGATAGGATAGAGGATAGGATAGGATAGAGGATATAATAGGATTGAGGAAAGGATAGGATAGAGGATAGGATAGGATAGAGGATAGGATAGGATAGAGGATAGGATAGGATAGAGGATAGGATGGGATAGAGGATAGGATAGGATAGAGCATATAATAGGATTGAGCATATAATAGGATTGAGGAAAGGATAGGATAGAGGATAGGATAGGATAGAGGATAGGATAGGATTGAGGTTCTGATAGAGGATAGGATAGGATAGAGGATCGGATAGGTAATTGGATAGGATAGAGGATAGGATAAGGTAGAGGCTAGTATAGGATAGAGGATAGGATAGGATAGAGTATAGGATAGGATAGAGGATAGGATAGGATAGAGGATAGGACAGGATAGAGGATTGGATAGAATAGAGGAAAGGATAGGATAGAGGATAGGATAGGATAGAGGATAGGATACGATAGAGGATACGATAGGATAGAGGATAGGATAGGATAGAGGATAGGATAGGATAGAGGATAGGATAGAGGATAGGATAGGATAGAGGATAGGACAGGATACAGGATAGGATAGGATAGAGGATCGGATAGAGGATAGGATAGGATAGAGGATAGAATAGGATAGAGGAAAGGATAGAGGATAGGATAGGATAGAGGGTAGGATAGGATAGAGGATAGGATAGGATAGAGGATAGGATACGATAGAGGATAGGATAGGATAGACGATAGGATAGGATAGAGGATAGGATAGGATAGACGATAGGATAGGATAGAGGATAGGATAGGATAGAGGATAGGATAGGATAGAGGATAGGATAGGATAGAGGATAGGATAGGATAGACGATAGGATAGGATAGAGGATAGGATAGGATAGAGGATAGGATAGGATAGAGGATAGGATAGGATAGAGGATAGGATAGGATAGAGTATAGGATAGGATAGAGGATAGGATAGGATAGAGGATAGGATAGGATAGAGGATAGGATAGGATTGAGGATCTGATAGAGGATAGGATAGGATAGAGGATCGGATAGGTAATTGGATAGGATAGAGGATAGGATAGGATAGAGGATAGGATAGGATAGAGGAAAGGATAGAGGATAGGATAGGATAGGGGATAGGATAGAGTATAGGATAGGATAGAGGATAGGATAGGATAGAGGATATAATAGGATTGAGGAAAGGATAGGATAGAGGATAGGATAGGATAGAGGATAGGATAGGATAGAGGATAGGATAGGATAGAGGATAGGATGGGATAGAGGATAGGATAGGATAGAGCATATAATAGGATTGAGCATATAATAGGATTGAGGAAAGGATAGGATAGAGGATAGGATAGGATAGAGGATAGGATAGGATTGAGGATCTGATAGAGGATAGGATAGGATAGAGGATCGGATAGGTAATTGGATAGGATAGAGGATAGGATAAGGTAGAGGCTAGTATAGGATAGAGGATAGGATAGGATAGAGTATAGGATAGGATAGAGGATAGGATAGGATAGAGGATAGGATAGGATAGAGGATTGGATAGAATAGAGGAAAGGATAGGATAGAGGATAGGATAGGATAGAGGATAGGATACGATAGAGGATACGATAGGATAGAGGATAGGATAGGATAGAGGATAGGATAGGATAGAGGATAGGATAGAGGATAGGATAGGATAGAGGATAGGACAGGATACAGGATAGGATAGGATAGAGGATCGGATAGAGGATAGGATAGGATAGAGGATAGAATAGGATAGAGGAAAGGATAGAGGATAGGATAGGATAGAGGGTAGGATAGGATAGAGGATAGGATAGGATAGAGGATAGGATACGATAGAGGATAGGATAGGATAGACGATAGGATAGGATAGAGGATAGGATAGGATAGACGATAGGATAGGATAGAGGATAGGATAGGATAGAGGATAGGATAGGATAGAGGATAGGATAGGATAGAGGATAGGATAGGATAGACGATAGGATAGGATAGAGGATAGGATAGGATAGAGGATAGGATAGGATAGAGGATAGGATAGGATAGAGGATAGGATAGGATAGAGTATAGGATAGGATAGAGGATAGGATAGGATAGGGGATCGGATAGAGGATAGGATAGGATAGAGGATAGGATAGGATAGAGGATAGGATAGGATAGAGGAAAGGATAGAGGATAGGATAGGATAGGGGATAGGATAGGATAGAGGATAGGATAGGATAGAGGATAGGATAGGATAGAGGATATAATAGGATTGAGGAAAGGATAGGATAGAGGATAGGATAGGATAGAGGATAGGATAGGATAGAGGATAGGATAGGATAGAGGATAGGATAGGATAGAGGATAGGATAGGATAGAGGAAAGGATAGAGGATAGGATAGGATAGGGGATAGGATAGGATAGAGGATAGGATAGGATAGAGGATAGGATAGGATAGACGATAGGATAGGATAGAGGATAGGATAGGATAGAGGATAGGATAGGATAGAGGATAGGATAGGATAGAGGATAGGATAGGATAGAGGATAGGATAGGATAGAGGATAGAGGTTAGGATAGGATAGAGGATAGGATGGGATAGAGGATAGGATAGGATAGAGGATAGGATAGGATAGAGGGTAGGATAGGATAGAGGATAGGATAGGATAGAGGATAGGATAGGATAGAGGATAGGATAGGATAGAGGATAGGATAGGATAGAGCATATAATAGGATTGAGCATATAATAGGATTGAGGAAAGGATAGGATAGAGGATAGGATAGGATAGAGGATAGGATAGGATTGAGGATCTGATAGAGGATAGGATAGGATAGAGGATCGGATAGGTAATTGGATAGGATAGAGGATAGGATAAGGTAGAGGCTAGTATAGGATAGAGGATAGGATAGGATAGAGTATAGGATAGGATAGAGGATAGGATAGGATAGAGGATAGGATAGGATAGAGGATTGGATAGAATAGAGGAAAGGATAGGATAGAGGATAGGATAGGATAGAGGATAGGATACGATAGAGGATACGATAGGATAGAGGATAGGATAGGATAGAGGATAGGATAGGATAGAGGATAGGATAGAGGATAGGATAGGATAGAGGATAGGACAGGATACAGGATAGGATAGGATAGAGGATCGGATAGAGGATAGGATAGGATAGAGGATAGAATAGGATAGAGGAAAGGATAGAGGATAGGATAGGATAGAGGGTAGGATAGGATAGAGGATAGGATAGGATAGAGGATAGGATACGATAGAGGATAGGATAGGATAGACGATAGGATAGGATAGAGGATAGGATAGGATAGACGATAGGATAGGATAGAGGATAGGATAGGATAGAGGATAGGATAGGATAGAGGATAGGATAGGATAGAGGATAGGATAGGATAGACGATAGGATAGGATAGAGGATAGGATAGGATAGAGGATAGGATAGGATAGAGGATAGGATAGGATAGAGGATAGGATAGGATAGAGTATAGGATAGGATAGAGGATAGGATAGGATAGGGGATCGGATAGAGGATAGGATAGGATAGAGGATAGGATAGGATAGAGGATAGGATAGGATAGAGGAAAGGATAGAGGATAGGATAGGATAGGGGATAGGATAGGATAGAGGATAGGATAGGATAGAGGATAGGATAGGATAGAGGATATAATAGGATTGAGGAAAGGATAGGATAGAGGATAGGATAGGATAGAGGATAGGATAGGATAGAGGATAGGATAGGATAGAGGATAGGATAGGATAGAGGATAGGATAGGATAGAGGAAAGGATAGAGGATAGGATAGGATAGGGGATAGGATAGGATAGAGGATAGGATAGGATAGAGGATAGGATAGGATAGACGATAGGATAGGATAGAGGATAGGATAGGATAGAGGATAGGATAGGATAGAGGATAGGATAGGATAGAGGATAGGATAGGATAGAGGATAGGATAGGATAGAGGATAGAGGTTAGGATAGGATAGAGGATAGGATGGGATAGAGGATAGGATAGGATAGAGGATAGGATAGGATAGAGGGTAGGATAGGATAGAGGATAGGATAGGATAGAGGATAGGATAGGATAGAGGATAGGATAGGATAGAGGATAGGATAGGATAGAGCATATAATAGGATTGAGCATATAATAGGATTGAGGAAAGGATAGGATAGAGGATAGGATAGGATAGAGGATAGGATAGGATTGAGGATCTGATAGAGGATAGGATAGGATAGAGGATCGGATAGGTAATTGGATAGGATAGAGGATAGGATAAGGTAGAGGCTAGTATAGGATAGAGGATAGGATAGGATAGAGTATAGGATAGGATAGAGGATAGGATAGGATAGAGGATAGGATAGGATAGAGGATTGGATAGAATAGAGGAAAGGATAGGATAGAGGATAGGATAGGATAGAGGATAGGATACGATAGAGGATACGATAGGATAGAGGATAGGATAGGATAGAGGATAGGATAGGATAGAGGATAGGATAGAGGATAGGATAGGATAGAGGATAGGACAGGATACAGGATAGGATAGGATAGAGGATCGGATAGAGGATAGGATAGGATAGAGGATAGAATAGGATAGAGGAAAGGATAGAGGATAGGATAGGATAGAGGGTAGGATAGGATAGAGGATAGGATAGGATAGAGGATAGGATACGATAGAGGATAGGATAGGATAGACGATAGGATAGGATAGAGGATAGGATAGGATAGACGATAGGATAGGATAGAGGATAGGATAGGATAGAGGATAGGATAGGATAGAGGATAGGATAGGATAGAGGATAGGATAGGATAGACGATAGGATAGGATAGAGGATAGGATAGGATAGAGGATAGGATAGGATAGAGGATAGGATAGGATAGAGGATAGGATAGGATAGAGTATAGGATAGGATAGAGGATAGGATAGGATAGAGGATCGGATAGAGGATAGGATAGGATAGAGGATAGGATAGGATAGAGGATAGGATAGGATAGAGTATAGGATAGGATAGAGGATAATATAGGATAGAGGATCGGATAGAGGATAGGATAGGATAGAGGATAGGATAGGATAGAGGATAGGATAGGATAGAGGAGAGGATAGGATAGAGGATAGGATAGGATAGAGGATAGGATAGGATAGGGGATAGGATATAATAGAGGATAGGCTAGGATAGAGGGTCGGATAGTGGATAGGATAGGATAGGGGATAGGATAGGATAGAGGATAGAGGATAGGATAGGATAGAGGATAGGATAGGATAGAGGATAGGATAGGATAGAGGATAGGATAGGATAGAGGAAAGGATAGAGGATAGGATAGGATAGGGGATAGGATAGGATAGAGGATAGGATAGGATAGAGGATAGGATAGGATAGAGGATATAATAGGATTGAGGAAAGGATAGGATAGAGGATAGGATAGGATAGAGGATAGGATAGGATAGAGGATAGGATAGGATAGAGGATAGGATAGGATAGAGGATAGGATAGGATAGAGGATAGGATAGGAAAGAGGGTAGGATAGCATAGAGGATAGGATAGGATAGAGGATAGGAAAGGATAGAGGAGAGGATAGAGGATAGGATAGGATAGAGGATAGGATAGGATAGAGGATAGAGGATAGAGGATAGAGGATAGAGGATAGAGGATAGAGGATAGAGGATAGAGGATAGAGGATAGAGGATAGAGGATAGAGGATAGAGGATAGAGGATAGAGGATAGAGGATAGAGGATAGAGGATAGAGGATAGAGGATAGAGGATAGAGGATAGAGGATAGAGGATAGAGGATAGAGGATAGAGGATAGAGGATAGAGGATAGAGGATAGAGGATAGAGGATAGAGGATAGAGGATAGAGGATAGAGGATAGAGGATAGAGGATAGAGGATAGAGGATAGAGGATAGAGGATAGAGGATAGAGGATAGAGGATAGAGGATAGAGGATAGAGGATAGAGGATAGAGGATAGAGGATAGAGGATAGAGGATAGAGGATAGAGGATAGAGGATAGAGGATAGAGGATAGAGGATAGAGGATAGAGGATAGAGGATAGAGGATAGAGGATAGAGGATAGAGGATAGAGGATAGAGGATAGAGGATAGAGGATAGAGGATAGGATAGAGGATAGGATAGGATAGAGGATAGGATAGGATAGAGGATAGGATAGGAAAGAGGGTAGGATAGGATAGAGGATACGATAGAGGATTGGATATGATAGAGGATAGGATAGAGGATAGAATAGGATAGAGGATAGGATAGAGGATAGGACAGGATAGAGGATAGGACAGGATGCAGGATAGGATAGGATAGAGGATCGGATAGAGGATAGGATAGGATAGAGGATAGAATAGGATAGAGGATAGGATAGGAAAGAGGGTAGGATAGCATAGAGGATAGGATAGGATAGAGGATAGGATAGGATAGAGGAGAGGATAGAGGATAGGATAGGATAGAGGATAGGATAGGATAGAGGATAGAGGATAGAGGATAGAGGATAGAGGATAGAGGATAGAGGATAGAGGATAGGGGATAGAGGATAGAGGATAGAGGATAGAGGATAGAGGATAGAGGATAGAGGATAGAGGATAGAGGATAGAGGATAGAGGATAGAGGATAGAGGATAGAGGATAGAGGATAGAGGATAGAGGATAGAGGATAGAGGATAGAGGATAGAGGATAGAGGATAGAGGATAGAGGATAGAGGATAGAGGATAGAGGATAGAGGATAGAGGATAGAGGATAGAGGATAGAGGATAGAGGATAGAGGATAGAGGATAGAGGATAGAGGATAGAGGATAGAGGATAGAGGATAGAGGATAGAGGATAGAGGATAGAGGATAGAGGATAGAGGATAGAGGATAGAGGATAGAGGATAGAGGATAGAGGATAGAGGATAGAGGATAGAGGATAGAGGATAGAGGATAGAGGATAGAGGATAGAGGATAGAGGATAGAGGATAGGATAGAGGATAGGATAGGATAGAGGATAGGATAGGATAGAGGATAGGATAGGAAAGAGGGTAGGATAGGATAGAGGATACGATAGAGGATTGGATATGATAGAGGATAGGATAGAGGATAGAATAGGATAGAGGATAGGATAGAGGATAGGATAGGATAGAGGATAGGACAGGATACAGGATAGGATAGGATAGAGGATCGGATAGAGGATAGGATAGGATAGAGGATAGGATAGGAAAGAGGGTAGGATAGGATAGACGATACGATAGAGGATTGGATATGATAGAGGATAGGACAGAGTATAGAATAGGATAGATGATATTATAGGATAGAGGATAGGATATGATAGAGTAAGCGATATTATAGAGGATAGGATAGAGGATAGGATAGGATAGAGGATAGGATAGAGGGTAGGATAGAGGATAGGATAGAGGATAGGATAGGATAGAGGATAGGATAGAGGATAGGATAGAGGATAGGATAGAGGATAGGATAGGATAGGATAGGATAGAGGATTGGATAGGATAGAGGAAAGGATAGGATAGAGGATAGGATAGGATAGAGGATAGGATACGATAGAGGATACGATAGGATAGAGGATAGGATAGGATAGAGGATAGGATAGGATAGAGGATAGGATAGGATAGACGATAGGATAGGATAGAGGATAGGATAGGATAGAGGATAGGATAGGATAGAGGATAGGATAGGATAGCGGATAGGATGGGATAGAGGATAGGATAGGATAGAGGATAGGATAGAGGATAGGATAGGATAGAGCATATAATAGGATTGAGGAAAGGATAGGATAGAGGATAGGACAGGATAGAGGATAGGATAGGATTGAGGATCTGATAGAGGATAGGATAGGATAGAGGATCGGATAGGTAATTGGATAGGATAGAGGATAGGATAAGGTAGAGGCTAGTATAGGATAAAGGATAGGATAGGATAGAGTATAGGATAGGATAGAGGATAGGATAGGATAGAGGATCGGATAGAGGATAGGATAGGATATAGGATAGGATACGATAGAGGATACGATAGGATAGAGGATAGGATAGGATAGAGGATAGGATAGGATAGAGGATAGGATAGGATAGACGATAGGATAGGATAGAGGATAGAGGATAGAGGATAGAGGATAGAGGATAGAGGATAGAGGATAGAGGATAGAGGATAGGATAGGATAGAGGATAGGATAGGATAGAGGATAGGATAGGATAGAGGATAGGATAGGATAGAGGATAGGATAGGATAGAGGATAGGATAGGATAGAGGATAGGATAGGATAGAGGATAGGATAGGATAGAGGATAGGATAGGATATAGGATAGGATACGATAGAGGATACGATAGGATAGAGGATAGGATAGGATAGAGGATAGGATAGGATAGAGGATAGGATAGAGGATAGGATAGGATAGACGATAGGATAGGATAGAGGATAGGATAGGATAGACGATAGGATAGAGGATAGGATAGGATAGAGGATAGGATAGAGGATAGGATAGGATAGAGGATAGGATAGGATAGACGATAGGATAGGATAGAGGATAGGATAGGATATAGGATAGGATTGGATAGAGGATCGGATAGGTAATTGGATAGGATAGTTGATAGGATAGGATAGAGGATAGGATAGGATGGAGGATAGGATACGATAGATGTTACGATAGGATAGAGGATAGGATAGGATAGAGGATTGGATAGGATAGAGGAAAGGATAGGATAGAGGATAGGATAGGATAGAGGATAGGACAGGATACAGGATAGGATAGGATAGAGGATCGGATAGAGGATTGGATATGATAGACGATAGGATAGAAGATAGAATAGGATAGATGATATTATAGGATAGAGGATAGGATATGATAGAGTAAACGATATTATAGATGATAGGATAGGATAGAGGATAGGATAGAGGATAGGATAGAGGATAGGATAGAGGATAGGATAGGATAGTGGATAGGATAGGATAGAGGATAGGATAGGATAGAGGATAGGATAGGATAGAGGATAGGATAGGATAGAGGATAGGATAGGAAAGAGGATAGGATAGGATAGAGGATAGGAAACGATAGAGGATACGATAGGATAGAGGATAGGATAGAGGATAGGATAGGATAGAGGATAGGATAGGATAGAGGATAGTATAGGATAGACGATAGGATAGGATAGAGGATAGGATAGGATAGAGGATAGGATAGGAAAGAGGGTAGGATAGGATAGAGGATGCGATAGAGGATTGGATATGATAGAGGATAGGATAGAGTATAGAATAGGATAGATGATATTATAGGATAGAGGATAGGATATGATAGAGTAAGCGATATTATAGAGGATAGGATAGAGGATAGGATAGGATAGAGGATAGGATAGAGGGTAGGATAGAGGATAGGATAGAGGATAGGATAGGATAGAGGATAGGATAGAGGATAGGATAGAGGATAGGATAGAGGATAGGATAGGATAGGATAGGATAGAGGATTGGATAGGATAGAGGAAAGGATAGGATAGAGGATAGGATAGGATAGAGGATAGGATAGGATAGAGGATAGGATAGGATAGATGATAGGATAGGATAGAGGATAGGATAGGATAGAGGATAGGATAGGATAGACGATAGGATAGGATAGAGGATAGGATAGGATAGAGGATAGGATAGGATAGAGGATAGGATACGATAGAGGATAGGATAGGATAGAGGATAGGATAGGATAGAGGATAGGATAGGATAGAGGATAGGATAGGATAGAGGATAGGATAGGATAGAGGATAGGATAGGATAGAGGATAGGATAGGATAGAGGATAGGATAGGATAGAGGATAGGATAGGATAGAGGATAGGATAGGATAGAGGATAGGATAGGATAGAGGATAGGATAGGATAGAGGACAGGATAGAGGATTGGATAGGATAGAGGATAGGATAGGATTCAGGATAGGATAGGATAGAGGATAGGTTAGAATAGAGGATAGGATAGAGGATAGGATAGGATAGATCATAGGATAGGATAGAGGATAGTATTGAGGATAGTATATAGGATAGTATAGAGAAGAGGATACAGGATAGGATAGAGGATCGGATAGGATAGGATAGGATAGAGGATAGGATAGGGGATTGGATAGGATAGATGATAGGAGACGATAGAGGATAGGATAGATGATTGGATAGGATAGAGGACAGGAGACGATAGAGGATAGGATAGCATAGAAGAAAGGATAGAGGATAGGATAGAGGATTGGATAGGATAGAGGATATTATAGGGAAGAGGATAGGATATGATAGAGAATACGATATTATAGAGGATAGGATAGGATCGAGGATCGGATAGGATAGACGATTGGATAGGATAGAGGATAGGATAGGATAGAGGATAGGAGAGGATAGGATAGAGAATAGAATAGGAAAGATGATATTATAGGATTGAGGATAGGATAGGATAGTGGATAGGATAGAGGATTGTATAGAATAGAGGATAGGATATAGGATTGGATAGGATAGAGGATAGGATAGGAAAGAGGATAGGATAGGGGATTGGATAGGATAGATGATATTATAGGAAAGAGGATAGGATATGATAGATGATACGCTATTATAGAGGATAGGTTAGGATCGAGGATCGGATAGGATAGAGGATTGCATAGGATAGAGGATAGGATAGGATAGAGGATAGGATATAGGATGGGATAGGATAGAGGATAGGATACGATAGAGGATAGGATAGGATAGAGGATAGGATAGGATAGGGGATTGGATAGGATAGAGGATAGGATAGGATAGAGGATAGAATAGGATAGAGGATAGGATAGAGGATAGGATAGGATAAAGGATAGGATAGAGGGTAGGATAGGATAGAGGATGGGATAGGATAGAGGATAGGGTAGGATAGAGGATAGGATAGGATAGAGGATAGGATAGGATAGAGGATAGGATAGAGGATAGGATAGGATAGAGGATAGAATAGGATAGAGGATAGGATAGAGGATAGGATAGGATAAAGGATAGGATAGAGGGTAGGATAGGATAGAGGATGGGATAGGATAGAGGATAGGGTAGGATAGAGGATAGGATAGGATAGAGGATAGTATAGGATAGACAATAGGACAGGATATAGGACAGGATAGGATAGAGGATAGGATTGGATAGATGATTGGATAGGATAGAGGATAGGATAGGATAGGGGATAGGGTAGGATTGAGGATATTATACGATAGAGGATTGGATAGAATAGAGGATATTATAGGATAGAGGATAGGATAGGATAGAGCATAGGATAGAGGATAGAATAGAGGATTGGATAGGATAGAAGATATTATAGGATAGACGATAGGATAGGATAGACGATAGGATAGGATAGAGTATACGATAGGATTGAGGATAGGATAGCATAGAGGATAGGATAGGATAGAGGATAGGATAGGATAGAGTATAGGATAGGATAGAGGATAGGATAGGATAGAGGATCGGATAGAGGATAGGATAGGATAGAGGATAGGATAGGATAGAGGATAGGATAGGATAGAGGATAGGATAGGATAGAGGATAGGATAGGATAGAGGATAGGATAGGATAGAGGATAGGATAGGATAGAGGATAGGATAGGATAGAGGAAAGGATAGAGGATAGGATAGGATAGGGGATAGGATAGGATAGAGGATAGGATAGGATAGAGGATAGGATAGGATAGAGGATATAATAGGATTGAGGAAAGGATAGGATAGAGGATAGGATAGGATAGAGGATAGGATAGGATAGAGGATAGGATAGGATAGAGGATATGATAGGATAGAGGATAGGATAGGATAGAGGATAGGATAGGATAGAGGATAGGATAGGATAGAGGATAGGATAGGAAAGAGGGTAGGATAGCATAGAGGATAGGATAGGATAGAGGATAGGATAGGATAGAGGAGAGGATAGAGGATAGGATAGGATAGAGGATAGGATAGGATAGAGGATAGAGGATAGAGGATAGAGCATAGAGGATAGAGGATAGAGGATAGAGGATAGAGGATAGAGGATAGAGGATAGAGGATAGAGGATAGAGGATAGAGGATAGAGGATAGAGGATAGAGGGTAGAGGATAGAGGATAGAGGATAGAGGATAGAGGATAGAGGATAGAGGATAGAGGATAGAGGATAGAGGATAGAGGATAGAGGATAGAGGATAGAGGATAGAGGATAGAGGATAGAGGATAGAGGATAGAGGATAGAGGATAGAGGATAGAGGATAGAGGATAGAGGATAGAGGATAGAGGATAGAGGATAGAGGATAGGATAGGATAGAGTATAGGATAGGATAGAGGATAGGATAGGATAGAGGATAGGATAGGAAAGAGGGTAGGATAGGATAGAGGATACGATAGAGGATTGGATATGATAGAGGATAGGATAGAGGATAGAATAGGATAGATGACATTATAGGATAGAGGATAGGATATGATAGAGTAAACGATATTATAGAGGATAGGATAGAGGATAGGATAGGATAGAGGATAGGATAGAGGATAGGATAGAGGATAGGATAGGATAGGATAGAGGATAGGATAGGATAGAGGATAGGATAGGATAGAGGATAGGATAGGATAGAGGAGAGGATAGGATAGAGGATAGGATAGGATAGAGGATAGGATAGGATAGGGGATAGGATATAATAGAGGATAGGCTAGGATAGAGGGTCGGATAGTGGATAGGATAGGATAGGGGATAGGATAGGATAGAGGATAGAGGATAGGATAGGATAGAGGATAGGATAGGATAGAGGGAAGGATAGGATATAGGATAGGATTGGATAGAGGATAGGACAGGATACAGGATAAGATAGGATAGAGGATCGGATAGAGGATAGGATAGGATAGTGGAATAGATAGAGGATAGGATAGGATAGGGGATAGGATAGGATAGAGGATAGTATAGTATAGAGGATAGGATAGGATAGAGGATAGGATAGGATAGAGGATTGGATAGAATAGAGGAAAGGATAGGATAGAGGAGAGGATAGGATAGAGGATAGGACAGGATACAGGATAGGATAGGATAGAGGATCGGATACAGGATTGGATATGATAGACGATAGGATAGAGGATAGAAGAGGATAAATGATATTATAGGATAGAGGATAGGATATGATAGAGTAAACGATATTATAGAGGATAGGATAGGATAGAGGATAGGATAGAGGATAGGATAGAGGATAGGATAGGATAGTGGATAGGATAGGATAGAGGATAGGATAGGATAGAGGATAGGATAGGATAGAGGATAGGATAGGATAGAGGATAGGATAGGAAAGAGGATAGGATAGGATAGAGGATAGGATACGATAGAGGATAGTATAGGATAGAGGATAGGATAGGATAGAGGATAGGATAGGATAGAGGATAGGATAGGAAAGAGGGTAGGATAGGATAGAGGATACGATAGAGGATTGGATATGATACAGGATAGGATAGAGTATAGAATAGGATAGATGATATTATAGGATAGAGGATAGGATATGATAGAGTAAGCGATATTATAGAGGATAGGATAGAGGATAGGATAGGATAGAGGATAGGATAGAGGGTAGGATAGAGGATAGGATAGAGGATAGGATAGGATAGAGGATAGGATAGAGGATAGGATAGAGGATAGGATAGAGGATAGGATAGGATAGGATAGGATAGGATAGAGGATTGGATAGGATAGAGGAAAGGATAGGATAGAGGATAGGATAGGATAGAGGATAGGATACGATAGAGGATACGATAGGATAGAGGATAGGATAGGATAGAGGATAGGATAGGATAGAGGATAGGATAGGATAGACGATAGGATAGGATAGAGGATAGGATAGGATAGAGGATAGGATAGGATAGAGGATAGGATAGGATAGCGGATAGGATGGGATAGAGGATAGGATAGGATAGAGGATAGGATAGAGGATAGGATAGGATAGAGCATATAATAGGATTGAGGAAAGGATAGGATAGAGGATAGGACAGGATAGAGGATAGGATAGGATTGAGGATCTGATAGAGGATAGGATAGGATAGAGGATCGGATAGGTAATTGGATAGGATAGAGGATAGGATAAGGTAGAGTCTAGTATAGGATAAAGGATAGGATAGGATAGAGTATAGGATAGGATAGAGGATAGGATAGGATAGAGGATCGGATAGAGGATAGGATAGGATATAGTATAGGATACGATAGAGGATACGATAGGATAGAGGATAGGATAGGATAGAGGATAGGATAGGATAGAGGACAGGATAGGATAGACGATAGGATAGGATAGAGGATAGGATAGGATAGAGGATAGGATAGGATAGAGGATAGGATAGGATAGAGGATAGGATAGGATAGAGGATAGAGGATAGAGGATAGAGGATAGAGGATAGAGGATAGAGGATAGAGGATAGAGGATAGAGGATAGGATAGGATAGAGGATAGGATAGGATAGAGGATAGGATAGGATAGAGGATAGGATAGGATATAGGATAGGATACGATAGAGGATACGATAGGATAGAGGATAGGATAGGATAGAGGATAGGATAGGATAGAGGATAGGATAGGATAGACGATAGGATAGGATAGAGGATAGGATAGGATAGACGATAGGATAGAGGATAGGATAGGATAGAGGATAGGATAGAGGATAGGATAGGATAGAGGATAGGATAGGATAGACGATAGGATAGGATAGAGGATAGGATAGGATATAGGATAGGATTGGATAGAGGATCGGATAGGTAATTGGATAGGATAGTTGATAGGATAGGATAGAGGATAGGATAGGATGGAGGATAGGATACGATAGATGTTACGATAGGATAGAGGATAGGATAGGATAGAGGATTGGATAGGATAGAGGAAAGGATAGGATAGAGGATAGGATAGGATAGAGGATAGGACAGGATACAGGATAGGATAGGATAGAGGATCGGATAGAGGATTGGATATGATAGACGATAGGATAGAGGATAGAATAGGATAGATGATATTATAGGATAGAGGATAGGATATGATAGAGTAAACGATATTATAGAGGATAGGATAGGATAGAGGATAGGATAGAGGATAGGATAGAGGATAGGATAGAGGATAGGATAGGATAGTGGATAGGATAGGATAGAGGATAGGATAGGATAGAGGATAGGATAGGATAGAGGATAGGATAGGATAGAGGATAGGATAGGAAAGAGGATAGGATAGGATAGAGGATAGGATACGATAGAGGATACGATAGGATAGAGGATAGGATAGAGGATAGGATAGGATAGAGGATAGGATAGGATAGAGGATAGTATAGGATAGAGGATAGGATAGGATAGAGGATAGGATAGGATAGAGGATAGGATAGGAAAGAGGGTAGGATAGGATAGAGGATGCGATAGAGGATTGGATATGATAGAGGATAGGATAGAGTATAGAATAGGATAGATGATATTATAGGATAGAGGATAGGATATGATAGAGTAAGCGATATTATAGAGGATAGGATAGAGGATAGGATAGGATAGAGGATAGGATAGGATAGAGGATAGGATAGAGGGTAGGATAGAGGATAGGATAGAGGATAGGATAGGATAGAGGATAGGATAGAGGATAGGATAGAGGATAGGATAGAGGATAGGATAGGATAGGATAGGATAGAGGATTGGATAGGATAGAGGAAAGGATAGGATAGAGGATAGGATAGGATAGGATAGGATAGAGGATTGGATAGGATAGAGGAAAGGATAGGATAGAGGATAGGATAGGATAGAGGATAGGATAGGATAGAGGATAGGATAGGATAGATGATAGGATAGGATAGAGGATAGGATAGGATAGAGGATAGGATAGGATAGACGATAGGATAGGATAGAGGATAGGATAGGATAGGATAGAGGATAGGATAGGATGGAGGATAGGATAGGATAGAGGATAGGATAGGATAGAGGATAGGATAGGATAGAGGATAGGATAGGATAGAGGATAGGATAGGATAGAGGATAGGATAGGATAGAGGATAGGATAGGATAGAGGATAGGATAGGATAGAGGATAGGATAGGATAGAGGATAGGATAGGATAGAGGATAGGATAGGATAGAGGATAGGATAGGATAGAGGATAGGATAGGATAGAGGACAGGATAGAGGATTGGATAGGATAGATGATAGGAGACGATAGAGGATAGGATAGATGATTGGATAGGATAGAGGACAGGAGACGATAGAGGATAGGATCGCATAGAAGAAAGGATAGAGGATAGGATAGAGGATTGGATAGGATAGAGGATATTATAGGGAAGAGGATAGGATATGATAGAGAATACGATATTATAGAGGATAGGATAGGATCGAGGATCGGATAGGATAGACGATTGGATAGGATAGAGGATAGGATAGGATAGAGGATAGGAGAGGATAGGATAGAGAATAGAATAGGAAAGATGATATTATAGGATTGAGGATAGGATAGGATAGTGGATAGGATAGAGGATTGGATAGAATAGAGGATAGGATATAGGATTGGATAGGATAGAGGATAGGATAGGAAAGAGGATAGGATAGGGGATTGGATAGGATAGATGATATTATAGGAAAGAGGATAGGATATGATAGATGATACGCTATTATAGAGGATAGGTTAGGATCGAGGATCGGATAGGATAGAGGATTGCATAGGATAGAGGATAGGATATAGGATGGGATAGGATAGAGGATAGGATACGATAGAGGATAGGATAGGATAGAGGATAGGATAGGATAGGGGATAGAATAGGATAGAGGATAGGATAGAGGATAGGATAGGATAAAGGAGAGGATAGAGGGTAGGATAGGATAGAGGATGGGATAGGATAGAGGATAGGGTAGGATAGACGATATTATAGGATAGAGGATAGGATAGGATGGAGGATAGGATCGAGGATAGGATAGGATAAAGGATAGGATAGAGGATAGGATAGGATAGAGGATGGGATAGGATAGAGGATAGGGTAGGGTAGAGGATAGGATAGGATAGAGGATATGATAGGATAGAGGATAGGATAGGATAGAGGATAGGATAGGATAGAGGATGGGATAGGATAGAGGATAGGATAGGATAGAGGATAGGATAGGATTGACGATAGGATAGGATTGACGATAGGATAGGATTGGGGATAGGACGGGATAGAGGATAGGATAGCGGATTGGATAGGATAGAGGATAGGATACGATAGAGGATAGGACAGGATAGAGAATAGGATAGGATAGAGAATAGGATAGGATAGACGATATTATAGGATAGAGGATAGGATAGGATGGAGGATAGGATCGAGGATAGGATAGGATATAGGATAGAGGATAGCATAGGATAGAAGATAGGATAGGATAGAGGATAGGATAGGATAGAGGATGGGATAGGATAGAGTACAGGATAGGATAGAGGATAGGATAGGATACAGGATAGGATAGAGGATAGGATAGGATGGAGGATAGGATAGGATAGGATAGAGGATAGGATAGGATAGAGGATATTATAGGACAGAGGATAGGATAGGATAGGATAGGATAGAGGATAGGATAGGATTCGATTGAGGATAGCATATGATAGAGGATAGGATAGAGTATAGGATAGAGGATTGGATAGGATAGAGGATAGGGGATAGGATAGGATAGAGGATAGGATAGGATAGAGGATAGGATAGGATAGAGGATAGGATAGGATTGAGGATAGGATAGGATTGAGGATAGGATAGGATAGAAGATAGGATAGGATATAGGATAGGATAGTATAGAGGATAGGGTGGGATAGAGGATAGGATAGGATAGAAGATAGGATAGGATAGAGGATAGGATAGGATAGAGTATAGGATAGCATAGAGGATAGGTTAGTATTGACGATAGGATAGGATAGGGGATAGGACGGGATAGAGGATAGGATAGAGGATTGGATAGGATAGGATAGAAGATAGGATAGGATATAGGATAGGATAGTATAGAGGATAGGGTAGGATAGAGGATAGGATAGGATAGAAGATAGGATAGGCTAGAGAATAGGACAGTGGATAGGATAGGATAGAGGATATGATAGGATAGAGTATAGGATAGGGCAGAGGATGGGATAGGATACACTATACAATAGGATTGAGGATAGGATAGAGGATAGGATAGCATGGAGGATAGGATAGGATTAAGGATAGGATAGGTTAGAGTATAGCATAGGATAGAGGACAGGATAGGATAGAGAACAGGATAGTGGATAGGATAGGATAGAGGATATGATAGGATAGAGTATAGGATAGGGCAGAGTATGGGATAGGATAGAGGATACGATAGGATAGAGCATAGGATAGAGAATAGGATAGGATATAGGGTAGGATAGGGTAGAGGATAGCATGGGATAGATGATATTATAAGATAGTGGATAGGATAGGATTGAGGATAGGACAGGATAGAGGATAGGATAGGATAGAGGGTAGGATAGGATAGACGATAGGATAGGATAGAGGATAGGATAGAGGATAGGACAGGATAGAGGATAGGGCAGGATACAGGATACGATATTATAGAGGATAAGATAGGATAGAGAAGAGGTTAGGATAGATGATATTATAGGATAGAGGATAGGATAGGATGGAGGATAGGATAGAAGATAGGATAGGATAGAGGATAGGATAGGATAGAGGATAGGATAGGATAGAGGATAGGACAGGATAGTGGATAGGATAGGATAGAGGATAGGATAGGATAGAGGATAGGATAGGATAGACGATAGGATAGGATAGAGGATAGGATAGCATAGAGGATAGGTTAGTATTGACGATAGGATAGGATAGGGGATAGGACGGGATAGATGATAGGATAGAGGATTGGATAGGATAGGATAGAAGATAGGATAGGATATAGGATAGGATAGTATAGAGGATAGGGTAGGATAGAGGATAGGATAGGATAGAAGATAGGATAGGATAGAGAATAGGATAGTGGATAGGATAGGATAGAGGATATGATAGGATAGAGTATAGGATAGGGCAGAGGATGGGATAGGATACACTATACAATAGGATTGAGGATAGGATAGAGGATAGGATAGCATGGAGGATAGGATAGGATTAAGGATAGGATAGGTTAGAGTATAGCATAGGATAGAGGACAGGATAGGATAGAGAACAGGATAGGCAAGAGGATAGGATAGGATAGTGGATAGGATAGGATAGAGGATATGATAGGATAGAGTATGGGATAGGGAAGAGGATGGGATAGGATCTAGAATAGCGTAGGATAGATGATATTATAGGATAGAGGATAGGATAGGATTCGATTGAGGATAGCATATGATAGAGGATAGGATAGAGTATAGGATAGAGGATTGGATAGGATAGAGGATAGAGGATAGGATAGGATAGAGGATAGGATAGGATAGAGGATAGGATAGGATAGAGGATAGGATAGGATAGAGGATAGGATAGGATAGAGGATAGGATAGGATTGAGGATAGGATAGGATAGAAGATAGGATAGGATATAGGATAGGATAGTATAGAGGATAGGGTAGGATAGAGGATAGGATAGGATAGAAGATAGGATAGGATAGAGAATAGGATAGTGGATATAATAGGATAGAGGATATGATAGGATAGAGTATAGGATAGGGCAGAGTATGGGATAGGATAGAGGATACGATAGGATAGAGGATAGGATAGAGAATAGGATAGGATATAGGGTAGGATAGGGTAGAGGATAGCATGGGATAGATGATATTATAAGATAGTGGATAGGATAGGATTGAGGATAGGACAGGATAGAGGATAGGATAGGATAGAGGGTAGGACAGGATAGAGGATAGGATAGGATAGAGAATAGGATAGCGTAGAAGATAGGATAGGATTGACGATAGGGTAGGATAGAGGATAGGATAGAGGATAGGATAGGATAGTGGATAGGATAGGATAGGATAGAGGATAGGTTAGGATAGAGGATAGGATAGGATAGAGGATACGATATTATAGAGGATAGGATAGAGGATAGGACAGGATACAGAATAGGATAGGATAGAGGATAGGATAGGGTAGAGGATAGGATAGGATAGAGGATAGGATAGGATAGAGGATAGGATAGGATTGAGGATAGGAATGAGGATAGGATAGAGAATAGGATAGGATAGAATTGAGGATAGCATAGGATAGAGGATAGGATAGGATAGAGGCTAGGAAAGGATAGCGGATAGGATAGAGGATTGGATAGGATATAGGACAGGGTACGATAGAGGATAGGATAGGATAGAGGATAGGAGAGGTTCGAGGATAGGATAGGATTGAGGATAGGATACAGGATAGGATACAGGATAGGATAGGATAGAGGATAGGATAGGATAGAGGATAGGATAGGATAGAGGATAGGATAGGATAGAGGATAGGATAGGATAGAGGATAGGATAGGATAGAGGATATTATAGGACAGAGGATAGGATAGGATAGGGTTGAGGATAGGATAGGATAGAGGATACGATATTATAGTGGATAGGATACGATAGAGGATAGGATAGGATAGAGGATAGGATAGGATAGAAGATAGGATAGCATAGAGAATAGGATAGTGGATAGAATAGGATAGAGGATATGATAGGATAGAGTATAGGATAGGGCAGAGGATGGGATAGGATACACTATACAATAGGATTGAGGATAGGATAGAGGATAGGATAGGTTAGAGTATAGCATAGGATAGAGGACAGGATAGGATAGAGAACAAGATAGGAAAGAGGATTGGATAGGATAGAGGATAGGATAGGATTCGATTGAGGATAGCATATGATAGAGGATAGGATAGAGTATAGGATAGAGGATTGGATAGGATAGAGGATAGAGGATAGGACAGGATAGAGGATAGGACAGGATAGAGGATAGGACAGGATAGAGGATAGGACAGGATAGAGGATAGGACAGGATAGAGGATACGATATTACAGAGGATAGGATAGGATAGAGAAGAGGTTAGGATAGATGATATTATAGGATAGAGGATAGGATAGGATGGAGGATAGGATAGAAGATAGGATAGGATAGAGGATAGGATAGGATAGAGGATAGGATAGGATAGAGGATAGTATAGGATAGTGGATAGGATAGGATAGAGGATAGGATAGGATAGAGGAAAGGATAGGATAGACGATAGGATAGGATAGAGGATAGGATAGCATAGAGGATAGGTTAGTATTGACGATAGGATAGGATAGGGGATAGGACGGGATAGAGGATAGGATAGAGGATTGGATAGGATAGGATAGAAGATAGGATAGGATATAGGATAGGATAGTATAGAGGATAGGGTAGGATAGAGGAGAGGATAGGATAGAAGATAGGATAGGATAGAGAATAGGATAGTGGATAGGATAGGATAGAGGATATGATAGGATAGAGTATAGGATAGGGCAGAGGATGGGATAGGATACACTATACAATAGGATTGAGGATAGGATAGAGGATAGGATAGCATGGAGAATAGGATAGGATATAGGGTAGGATAGGGTAGAGGATGGCATGGGATAGATGATATTATAAGATAGTGGATAGGATAGGATTGAGGATAGGATAGGATAGAGGATAGGATAGGATGGAGGATAGGATACAGGATAGGGTGGGACAGAGGATAGGATAGGGTAGAGGATAGGATAGGATAAAGGATAGAGGATAGGATAGAGGATAGGATATAATAGAGGATACGATATTATAGAGGATAGGATAGAGGATAGGACAGGATACAGAATAGGATAGGATAGAGGATAGGATAGGATAGACGATAGGATAGGATAGAGGATAGGATAGCATAGAGGATAGGATACGATTGACGATAGGATAGGATAGGGTATAGGACGGGATAGAGGATAGGATAGAGGATTGGTTAGGATAGAGGATAGGATACGATAGATGATATGATAGGATGGAGTATAGGATAGGGCAGAGGATGGGATAGGATACACTATACAATAGGATAGAGGATAGGATAGAGGATAGGATAGCATGGAGGATAGGATAGGATTAAGGATAGGATAGGTTAGAGTATAGCATAGGATAGAGGACAGGGTAGGATAGAGAACAGGATAGGAAAGAGGATAGGATAGGATAGTGGATAGGATAGGATAGAGGATATGATAGGATAGAGTATGGGATAGGGAAGAGGATGGGATAGGATAGAGAATAGCGTAGGATAGATGATATTATAGGATAGAGGATAGGATAGGATTGAGGATAGGATAGGATAGAGGATAGGATACTGGATAGGGTAGGACAGAGAATAGCATAGGATAGATGATATTATGGGATACAGGATAGTATAGGATAGAGGATAAGGTATTATAGAGGATAGGATAGGTTAGAGGATAGGATAGGATACAGAATATTATAGGATAGTGGATAGGATAGGATAGAGGATATGATAGGATAGAGTATAGGATAGGGCAGAGTATGGGATAGGATAGAGGATAGGATAGAGGATAGGATAGGAAAGAGGATAGGATAGGATAGAGGATAGGACAGGATACAGGATAGGACAGGATAGAGGGTAGGATAGGGCAGTTGATGGGATAGGATAGGATTGAGGATAGGATAGGATAGAGGATACGATAGGATTGTGGATAGGATAAAATAGAAGATAGGATAATATAGAAGATAGGATAGCATGGAGTATAGGATAGGATTAAGGATAGGATAGTGGATAGGATAGGATAGAGGATAAGATAGGATAGAGTATAGGATAGGGCA
This sequence comes from Halictus rubicundus, assembly GCF_050948215.1. Taxonomy (NCBI): domain Eukaryota; kingdom Metazoa; phylum Arthropoda; class Insecta; order Hymenoptera; family Halictidae; genus Halictus; species Halictus rubicundus. The sequence continues at coordinate 534,768 of NW_027488686.1, read as the reverse complement.
GAGGATGGGATAGGATAGAGAATAGCATAGGATAGATGATACTATAGGATAGAGGATAGGATAGGATAGAGGATACGATATTATAGAGGATAGGATAGAGGATAGAATAGGATACAGGATAGGACAGGATAGAGGGTAGGATAGGGCAGAGGATGGGATAGGATAGGATTGAGGATAGGATAGGATAGAGGATACGATAGGATTGTGGATAGGATAAAATAGAAGATATGATAATATAGAAGATAGGATAGCATGGAGTATAGGATAGGATTAAGGATAGGATAGTGGATAGGATAGGATAGAGGATATGATAGGATAGAGGATAGGATAGGATAGAGGATGGGATAGGATAGAGGATAGGATAGGATAGAGGATAGGATAGGATAGAGGATAGGATAGCATAGAGGATAGGATAGGATTGACGATAGGATAGGATAGGGGATAGGACGGGATAGAGGATAGGATAGCGGATTGGATAGGATAGAGGATAGGATACGATAGAGGATAGGACAGGATAGAGAATAGGATAGGATAGAGAATAGGATAGGATAGACGATATTATAGGATAGAGGATAGGATATAATGGAGGATAGGATCGAGGATAGGATAGGATATAGGATAGAGGATAGCATAGGATAGAAGATAGGATAGGATAGAGGATAGGATAGGATAGAGGATGGGATAGGATAGAGTACAGGATAGGATAGAGGATAGGATAGGATACAGGATAGGATAGAGGATAGGATAGGATGGAGGATAGGATAGGATAGAGGATAGGATAGGATAGAGGATATTATAGGACAGAGGATAGGATAGGATAGGATAGAGGATAGGATAGGATTCGATTGAGGATAGCATATGATAGAGGATAGGATAGAGTATAGGATAGAGGATTGGATAGGATAGAGGATAGGGGATAGGATAGGATAGAGGATAGGATAGGATAGAGGATAGGATAGGATAGAGGATAGGATAGGACTGAGGATAGGATAGGATTGAGGATAGGATAGGATAGAAGATAGGATAGGATATAGGATAGGATAGTATAGAGGATAGGGTGGGATAGAGGATAGGATACGATAGAAGATAGGATAGGATAGAGGATAGGATAGGATAGAGTACAGGATAGGATAGAGGATAGGATAGGATACAGGATAGGATAGAGGATAGGATAGGATGGAGGATAGGATAGGATAGAGGATAGGATAGGATAGAGGATATTATAGGACAGAGGATAGGATAGGATAGGATAGAGGATAGGATAGGATTCGATTGAGGATAGCATATGATAGAGGATAGGATAGAGTATAGGATAGAGGATTGGATAGGATAGAGGATAGGGGATAGGATAGGATAGAGGATAGGATAGGATAGAGGATAGGATAGGATAGAGGATAGGATAGGACTGAGGATAGGATAGGATTGAGGATAGGATAGGATAGAAGATAGGATAGGATATAGGATAGGATAGTATAGAGGATAGGGTGGGATAGAGGATAGGATACGATAGAAGATAGGATAGGATAGAGGATAGGATAGTGGATAGCATAGGATAGAGGATATGATAGGATAGAGTATAGGATAGGGCAGAGGATGGGATAGGATAGAGAATAGCATAGGATAGATGATATTATAGGATAGAGGATAGGATAGGATAGAGGATAGGATAGAGGATAGGACAGGATAGAGAATAGGATAGGATAGAGGATAGGATAGAGGATAGGATAGCATAGAAGATAGGATAGGATATAGGATAGGATAGTATAGAGGATAGGATAGGATAGAGGATACGATATTATAGTGGATAGGATACGATAGAGGATAGGATAGGATAGAGGATAGGATAGGATAGAAGATAGGATAGCATAGAGAATAGGATAGTGGATAGAATAGGATAGAGGATATGATAGGATAGAGTATAGGATAGGGCAGAGGATGGGATAGGATACACTATACAATAGGATTGAGGATAGGATAGAGGATAGGATAGGTTAGAGTGTAGCATAGGATAGAGGACAGGATAGGATAGAGAACAGGATAGGAAAGAGGATTGGATAGGATAGAGGATAGGATAGGATTCGATTGAGGATAGCATATGATAGAGGATAGGATAGAGTATAGGATAGAGGATTGGATAGGATAGAGGATAGTATAGAGGATATCATATAGGATTGGATAGAGAAGAGGATAGAGGATAGGATAGAGGATATTTTAGGAAAGAGGATAGGATATGATAGAGGATACGATACTATAGAGGATAGGATAGGATAGAGGATCGGATAGGATAGGATAGGATAGAGGATAGGATAGGATAGAGGATAGGATAGGATAGAGAATAGAATAGGAAAGATGATATTATAGGATTGAGGATAGCATAGGATAGTGGATAGGACAGAGGATTGGATAGGGTAGAGGATTGGATAGGATAGAGGATAGGAAGATCGGATTGGATAGCATAGAGGATAGGATACGATAGAGGATATAATAGTATAGAGAATAGGATAGAGCATAGGATAGGATAGAGGATAGGATATAGGATTGGATAGGATAGAGGATAGGATACGAAAGAGGATAGGATAGGATAGGATACAGAATAGGTTAGGATAGATGATATTATAAGATAGAGGACAGACTAGGACAGAGGATACGATATTATAGAGGATAGGATAGGATAGAGTATAGGATAGGATAGAGGATAGTATAGAGGATATCATATAGGATAGGATAGAGAAGAGGATAGAGGATAGGATAGAGGATATTATAGGAAAGAGGATAGAATATGATAGAGGATATGATACTATAGAGGATACGATAGGATAGAGGATCGGATAGGATAGGATAGGATAGAGGATAGGATAGGGGATTGGTTAGGATAGGGGATTGGATAGGATAGAGGATAGGAGACGATAGAGGATAGGATAGATGATTGGATAGGATAGAGGACAGGAGACGATAGAGGATAGGATAGGATAGATTATAGGATAGGATAGAGGATAGGATAGGATAGAGGATAGGATAGGATAGAGGATAGGATAGGATAGAGGATAGGATAGGATAGAAGATAGGATAGGATAGAGGATACGATATTATACAGGATAGGATAGGATAGAGGACAGGATAGGATTCAGGATAGAATAGGATAGGATAGGATAGAGGATAGGATAGGGGATTGGTTAGGATAGGGGATTGGATAGGATAGAGGATAGGAGACGATAGAGGATAGGATAGGGGATAGGATAGGATAGAGCAGAGGAGACGATAGAGGATAGGATAGGATAGAGGATAGGATAGGATAGAGGATAGTATAGAGGATATTATATAGGATAGGATAGAGAATAGGATAGAGGATACGATAGGACAGAGGATAGGATATAGGATTGGATAGGATAGAGAATAGGATAGGAAAGAGGATAGGATAGGGGATTGGATAGGATAGGGGATTGGATAGGATAGATGATATTATAGGAAAGAGGATAGGATATGATAGAGGATACGCTATTATAGAGGATAGGTTAGGATCGAGGATCGGATAGGATAGAGGATTGCATAGGATAGAGGATAGGATAGGATAGAGGATAGGATAGGATAGAGGATAGGATAGGATAGAGGATAGTATAGAGGATTGGATATAGGATAGGATAGAGAAGAGGATAGAGGATAGGATAGAGAAGAGGATAGAGGATAGGATAGAGGATAGAATAGGATAGAGGATAGGATAGAGGATAGAATAGGAAAGATGATACTATAGGATTGAGGACAGGATAGGATAGTGGATTGGATAGGATAGAGCAGACGATAGAGGATAGGATAGCGGATTGGATAGGATAGATGACAGGAGACGATAGAGGATAGGATAGCATAGAAGAAAGGATAGAGGATAGGATAGAGGATTGGATAGGATAGAGGATATTATAGGGAAGAGGATAGGATATGATAGAGAATACGATATTATAGAGGATAGGATAGGATCGAGCATCGGATAGGATAGACGATTGGATAGGATAGAGGATAGGATAGGATAGAGAATATAATAGGATAGATGATATTATATGATAGAGGATAGAATATGATAGAGGATACGATATTATAGAGGATACGATAGGATAGAGGATAGGATAGGATAGAGGATAGGATAGGATAGAGGATAGGATAGGATAGAGGATAGGATAGGATAGAGGATAGGATAGGATAGAGGATAGGATAGGATAGAGGATAGGATAGGATAGAGGATAGGATAGGATAGGATAGAGGATAGGATAGGATAGAGGATAGGATAGGATAGAGGATAGGATAGGATAGAGGATAGGATACGGTAGAGGCTAGGATAGAGGACAGGGGACGATAGAGGATAGGATAGGATAGAGGATAGGATAGGATAGAGGATAGGATAGGATGGAGGACAGGATAGGATTCAGGATAGGATATAATAGGATAGGATAGAGGATAGGATTGGGGATTAGTTAGGATAGGGGATTGGATAGGATAGAGTATAGGAGACGATAGAGGATAGGATAGGGGATTGGATAGGATAGAGGACAGGAGACGATAGGGGATAGGATAGGATAGAGGATAGGATAGAATAGAGGATCGGACTGGATAGGATAGGATAGAGGATAGGATAGGGGATTGGATAGGATAGAGGATAGGATAGGATAGAGGATAGGATAGGATAGAGGATAGGATAGGATAGAGGATAGGATAGGATAGAGGATTGGATAGGATAGAGGATAGGATAGGATAGAGGATAGGATAGGATAGAGGATAGGATAGGATAGAGGATAGGATAGGATAGAGGATAGGATAGGATAGAGGATAGGATAGGATAGAGGATAGGATAGGATAGAGGATAGGATAGGATAGAGGATAGGATAGGATAGAGGATAGGATAGGATAGAGGATCTGATAGGATAGAGGATAGGATAGGATAGAGGATAGGATAGGATAGAGGATAGGATAGGATAGAGGATAGGATAGGATAGAGGATAGGATAGGATAGAGGATAGGATAGGATAGAGGATAGGATAGGATAGAGGATAGGATAGGATAGAGGATAGGATAGGATAGAGGACAGGATAGAGGATTGGATAGGATAGAGGATAGGATAGGATTCAGGATAGGATAGGATAGAGGATAGGTTAGAATAGAGGATAGGATAGAGGATAGGATAGGATAGATCATAGGATAGGATAGAGGATAGTATTGAGGATAATATATAGGATAGTATAGAGAAGAGGATACAGGATAGGATAGAGGATCGGATAGGATAGGATAGGATAGAGGATAGGATAGGGGATTGGATAGGATAGATGATAGGAGACGATAGAGGATAGGATAGATGATTGGATAGGATAGAGGACAGGAGACGATAGAGGATAGGATCGCATAGAAGAAAGGATAGAGGATAGGATAGAGGATTGGATAGGATAGAGAATACGATATTATAGAGGATATGATAGGATCGAGGATCGGATAGGATAGACGATTGGATAGGATAGAGGATAGGATAGGATAGAGGATAGGAGAGGATAGGATAGAGAATAGAATAGGAAAGATGATATTATAGGATTGAGGATAGGATAGGATAGTGGATAGGATAGAGGATTGGATAGAATAGAGGATAGGATATAGGATTGGATAGGATAGAGGATAGGATAGGAAAGAGGATAGGATAGGGGATTGGATAGGATAGATGATATTATAGGAAAGAGGGTAGGATATGATAGATGATACGCTATTATAGAGGATAGGTTAGGATCGAGGATCGGATAGGATAGAGGATTGCATAGGATAGATGATAGGATAGGATAGAGGATAGGATATAGGATGGGATAGGATAGAGGATAGGATACGATAGAGGATAGGATAGGATAGAGGATAGGATAGGATAGGGGATTGGATAGGATAGAGGATAGGATAGGATAGAGGATAGGATAGGATAGAGGATAGAATAGGATAGAGGATAGGATAGAGGATAGGATAGGATAGGGGATTGGATAGGATAGAGGATAGGATAGGATAGAGGATAGGATAGGATAGAGGATAGAATAGGATAGAGGATAGGATAGAGGATAGGATAGGATAAAGGATAGGATAGAGGGTAGGATAGGATAGAGGATGGGATAGGATAGAGGATAGGGTAGGATAGAGGATAGGATAGGATAGAGGATAGGATAGGATAGAGGATAGGATAGAGGATAGGCTAGAATAGAGGATAGGATATAGGATTGGATAGGATAGAGGATAGGTTACGATAGAGGATATTATAGGATGCAGTATAGGATAGGATTGAAAATAGGATAGGGTGGAGGATAGGATAGGATAGAGAATAGAATAGGAAAGATGATATTATAGGATTGAGGACAGAATAGGACAGAGAATACGATATTATAGAGGATAGGATAGGATAGAGGATAGGGTTAGAGGATAGGATGGGGGATAGGATGGAGGATATATAATAATAGAGGATAGGATAGAATAGAGCATAGGATAGGATAGAGGATAGAATAGGATAGAGGATAGGATAGAGGATAGGATAGGATAAGGGATAGGATAGAGGATAGGATAGGATAGAGGATGGGATAGGATAGAGGATAGGGTAGGATAGAGGATAGGATAGGATAGAGGATAGGATAGGATAGAGGATAGGATAGAGGATAGGATAGGATAGAGGATAGGATAGGATAGAGGATAAGATATAGGATTGGATAGGATAGAGGATAGGATAGGATAGAGGATAGGATAGGATAGAGAATAGGATAGAGGGTAGGATAGGATAGAGGATAGGATATAGGATTGGATAGGATAGAGAATAGGATAGGAAAGAGGATAGGATAGGGGATTGGATAGGATAGATGATATTATAGGAAAGAGGATAGGATATGATAGAGGATACGCTATTATAGAGGATAGGATAGGATCGAGGATCGGATAGGATAGAGCATTGCATAGGATAGAGGATAGGATAGGATAGAGGATAGGATATAGCATGGGATAGGATAGAGGGTAGGATACGATAGAGGATAGGATAGGATTGACGATAGGATAGGATTGACGATAGGATAGGGTAGGGGATAGGACGGGATAGAGGATAGGATAGCGGATTGGATAGGATAGAGGATAGGATACGATAGAGGATAGGACAGGATAGAGAATAGGATAGGATAGAGAATAGGATAGGATAGACGATATTATAGGATAGAGGATAGGATAGGATGGAGGATAGGATCGAGGATAGGATAGGATATAGGATAGAGGATAGCATACGATAGAAGATAGGATAGGATAGAGGATAGGATAGGATAGAGGATGGGATAGGATAGAGTACAGGATAGGATAGAGGATAGGATAGGATACAGGATAGGATAGAGGATAGGATAGGATGGAGGATAGGATAGGATAGAGGATAGGATAGGATAGAGGATATTATAGGACAGAGGATAGGATAGGATAGGATAGAGGATAGGATAGGATTCGATTGAGGATAGCATATGATAGAGGATAGGATAGAGTATAGGATAGAGGATTGGATAGGATAGAGGATAGGGGATAGGATAGGATAGAGGATAGGATAGGATAGAGGATAGGATAGGATAGAGGATAGGATAGGATAGAGGATAGGACAGGATAGTGGATAGGATAGGATAGAGGATAGGATAGGATAGAGGATAGGATAGGATAGACGATAGGATAGGATAGAGGATAGGATAGCATAGAGGATAGGTTAGTATTGACGATAGGATAGGATAGGGGATAGGACGGGATAGAGGATAGGATAGAGGATTGGATAGGATAGGATAGAAGATAGGATAGGATATAGGATAGGATAGTATAGAGGATAGGGTAGGATAGAGGATAGGATAGGATAGAAGATAGGATAGGATAGAGAATAGGATAGTGGATAGGATAGGATAGAGGATATGATAGGATAGAGTATAGGATAGGGCAGAGGATGGGATAGGATACACTATACAATAGGATTGAGGATAGGATAGAGGATAGGATAGCATGGAGGATACGATAGGATTAAGGATAGGATAGGTTAGAGTATAGCATGGGATAGAGGACAGGATAGGATAGAGAACAGGATAGGCAAGAGGATAGGATAGGATAGTGGATAGGATAGGATAGAGGATATGATAGGATAGAGTATGGGATAGGATAGAGGATTGGATAGGACAGAGGATAGGATAGGATAGAGGATAGGATAGGATAGAGGATAGGATAGGATAGAGGATAGGATAGGATAGAGGATAGGATAGGATTGAGGATAGGATAGGATAGAAGATAGGATAGGATATAGGATAGGATAGTATAGAGGATAGGGTAGGATAGAGGATAGGATAGGATAGAAGATAGGATAGGATAGAGAATAGGATAGTGGATATAATAGGATAGAGGATATGATAGGATAGAGTATAGGATAGGGCAGAGTATGGGATAGGATAGAGGATACGATAGGATAGAGGGTAGGATAGGATAGACGATAGGATAGGATAGAGGATAGGATAGAGGATAGGACAGGATAGAGGATAGGACAGGATAGAGGATAGGATAGGATAGAGAATAGGATAGCGTAGAAGATAGGATAGGATTGACGATAGGGTAGGATAGAGGATAGGATAGAGGATAGGATAGGATACTGGATAGGATAGGATAGAGGATAGGTTAGGATAGAGGATAGGGTAGGATAGAGGATACGATATTATAGAGGATAGGATAGAGGATAGGACAGGATACAGAATAGGATAGGATAGAGGATAGGATAGGGTAGAGGATAGGATAGGATAGAGGATAGGATAGGATAGAGGATAGGATAGGATTGAGGATAGGAATGAGGATAGGATAGAGAATAGGATAGGATAGAATTGAGGATAGCATAGGATTAAGGATAGGATAGGATAGAGGCTAGGAAAGGATAGCGGATAGGATAGAGGATTGGATAGGATATAGGACAGGGTACGATAGAGGATAGGATAGGATAGAGGATAGGAGAGGTTCGAGGATAGGATAGGATTGAGGATAGGATACAGGATAGGATAGGATAGAGGATAGGATAGGATAGAGGATAGGATAGGATAGAGGATAGGATAGGATAGAGGATAGGATAGGATAGAGGATAGGATAGGATAGAGGATAGGATAGGATAGAGGATAGGATAGGATAGAGGATAGGATAGGATAGAGGATAGGATAGGATAGAGGATAGGATAGGATAGAGGATAGGATAGGATAGAGGATAGGATAGGATAGAGGATATTATAGGACAGAGGATAGGATAGGATAGGGTTGAGGATAGGATAGGATAGAGGATACGATATTATAGTGGATAGGATACGATAGAGGATAGGATAGGATAGAGGATAGGATAGGATAGAAGATAGGATAGCATAGAGAATAGGATAGTGGATAGAATAGGATAGAGGATATGATAGGATAGAGTATAGGATAGGGCAGAGGATGGGATAGGATACTCTATACAATAGGATTGAGGATAGGATAGAGGATAGGATAGGTTAGAGTATAGCATAGGATAGAGGACAGGATAGGATAGAGAACAGGATAGAAAAGAGGATTGGATAGGATAGAGGATAGGATAGGATTCGATTGAGGATAGCATATGATAGAGGATAGGATAGAGTATAGGATAGAGGATTGGATAGGATAGAGGATAGAGGATAGGACAGGATAGAGGATAGGACAGGATAGAGGATACGATATTATAGAGGATAGGATAGGATAGAGAAGAGGTTAGGATAGATGATATTATAGGATAGAGGATAGGATAGGATGGAGGATAGGATAGAAGATAGGATAGGATAGAGGATAGGATAGGATAGAGGATAGGATAGGATAGAGGATAGGATAGGATAGTGGATAGGATAGGATAGTGGATAGGATAGGATTGAGGATAGGATAGGATAGAGGATAGGATACTGGATAGGGTGGGACAGAGGATAGGATAGGGTAGAGGATAGCATAGGATAGATGATATTATGGGATAGAGGATAGTATAGGATAGAGGATGAGATATTATAGAGGATAGGATAGGGTAGAGGATAGGATAGGATAGAGAATATTATAGGATAGTGGATAGGATAGGTTAGAGTATAGCATAGGATAGAGGACAGGATAGGATAGAGAACAGGATAGGAAAGAGGATAGGATAGGATAGTGGATAGGATAGGATAGAGGATATGATAGGATAGAGTATGGGATAGGGAAGAGGATGGGATAGGATAGAGAATAGCGTAGGATAGATGATATTATAGGATAGAGGATAGGATAGGATTGAGGATAGGATAGGATAGAGGATAGGATACTGGATAGGGTAGGACAGAGAATAGCATAGGATAGATGATATTATGGGATAGAGGATAGTATAGGATAGAGGATAAGATATTATAGAGGATAGGATAGGTTAGAGGATAGGATAGGATACAGAATATTATAGGATAGTGGATAGGATAGGATAGAGGATGTGATAGGATAGAGTATAGGATAGGGCAGAGTATGGGATAGGATAGGATTGAGGATAGGATAGGATAGAGGATACGATAGGATTGTGGATAGGATAAAATAGAAGATAGGATAATATAGAAGATAGGATAGCATGGAGTATAGGATAGGATTAAGGATAGGATAGTGGATAGGATAGGATAGAGGATAAGATAGGATAGAGTATAGGATAGGGCAGAGGATGGGATAGGATAGAGAATAGCATAGGATAGATGATACTATAGGATAGAGGATAGGATACGATAGAGGATACGATATTATAGAGGATAGGATAGAGGATAGAATAGGATACAGGATAGGACAGGATAGAGGGTAGGATAGGGCAGAGGATGGGATAGGATACAAAATACGATAGGATAGAGGATAGGATAGAGGATAGGATAGCATGGAGAATAGGATAGGATTAAGGATAGGATAGGATAGAGGATAGGATAGAGGATAGGATAGAGGATAGGATAGGATAGAGGACAGGATAGGATACATGATACGATATTATAGTGGATAGAATAGGATAGAGAAGAGGATAGGATAGATGATATTATAGGATAGAGGATAGGATAGGATGGAGGATAGGATAGAAGATAGGATAGGATAGAGGATAGAATAGTATAGAGGATAGGATAGGATAGAGGATAGGATAGGATAGAGGATAGGATAGGATAGACGATAGGATAGGATAGAGGATAGGATAGCATAGAGGATAGAATAGGATTGACGATAGGATAGGATAGGGGATAGGACGGGATAGAGGATAGGATAGAGGATAGGATAGGATGGAGGATAGGATAGGATAGAGGATAGGATAGGATAGAGGATATTATAGGACAGAGGATAGGATAGGATAGAGGATACGATATTATAGAGGATTGGATAGGATAGAGGATAGGATAGGATAGAGGATAGGATAGGATAGAGAATATAATAGGAAAGAGGATAGGATATGATAGAGGACAGGATAGGATTATGGACAGGATAAAATAGAGGATAGGATAATATAGAAGATAGGATAGGATAGAGGATACGATAGGATAGTGGATAGGATACGATAGATGATATGATAGGATAGAGTATAGGTTAGGGCAGAGGATAGGATAGGATACAGGATACAATAGGATAGAGGATAGGATAGAGGATAGGATAGCATGGAGGATAGGATAGGTTTAAGGATAGGATAGGCTAGAGTATAGGATAGTATAGAGGATAGGATAGGATAGAGGATAGGATAGGATTCGATTGAGGATAGCATATGATAGAGGATAGGATAGGATTGAGGATAGGATAGGATAGAAGATAGGATAGGATATAGGATAGGATAGTATAGAGGAAAGGGTAGGATAGAGGATAGGATAGGATAGAAGATAGGATAGGATAGAGGATAGGAAAGGATACCGGATAGGATAGAGGATTGGATAGGATATAGGACAGGGTACGATAGAGGATAGGATAGGATAGAGGATAGGATAGGTTCGAGGATAGGATAGGATTGAGGATAGGATAGAGGATAGGATAGGATAGAGGACATGATAGGATAGAGGATAGGATAGGATAGAGGATAGGATAGGATAGAGGATAGGATACAGGATAGGGTGGGGCAGAGGACAGGATAGGGTAGAGGATAGCATAGGAGAGATGATATTATGGGATAGAGGATAGTATAGGATAGAGGATATGATATTATAGAGGATAGGATAGGGTAGAGTATAGGATAGAATAGAGGATATTATAGGATAGTGGATAGGATAGGATAGAGGATATGATAGGATAGAGGATATGATAGGATAGAGTATAGGATAGGGCAGAAGATGGGATAGGATAGAGAATAGCATAGGATAGATGATATTATAGGATAGAGGATAGGATAGGATAGAGGATAGGATAGAGGATAGGATAGCATAGAAGATAGGATAGGATTGACGATAGGATAGGATAGAGAATAGGATAGGATATAGGGTAGGATAGGGTAGAGGATAGCATGGGATAGATGATATTATAAGATAGTGGATAGGATAGGATTGAGGATAGGATAGGATAGAGGGTAGGATACAGGAAAGGGTAGGACAGAGGATAGGATAGGGTAGAGGATAGCATAGGATAGATGATATTATGGGGAAGAGGATAGTATAGGATAGAGGATAAGATATTATAGAGGATAGGATAGGGTAGAGGATAGTATAGGATAGAGGATATTATAGGATAGTGGATAGGATAGGATAGAGAATATGATAGGATAGAGTATAGGATAGGGCAGAGTATGGGATAGGATAGAGGATACGATAGGATAGAGGATAGGATAGAGAATATGATAGGATATAGGGTAGGATAGGGTAGAGGATAGCATGGGATAGATGATATTATAAGATAGTGGATAGGATAGGATTGAGGATAGGATAGGATAGAGGGTAGGATGGGATAGACGATAGGATAGGATAGAGGATAGGATAGAGGATAGCACAGGATAGATAATAGGATAGGACAGAGGATAGGATAGCATAGAAGATAGGATAGGATTGACGATATGGTAGGATTGAGGATAGGATAGAGGATAGGATAGGATATAGGGTAGGATAGTGTAGTGGATAGCATGGGATAGATGATATTATAAGATAGTGGATAGCATAGGATTGAGGATAGGATAGGATAGAGGATAGGAAAGGATAGCGGATAGGATAGAGGATTGGATAGGATATAGGACAGGGTACGATAGAGGATAGGATAGGTTCGAGGATAGGATAGGATTGAGCATAGGATAGAGGATAGGATAGGATAGAGGACATGATAGGATAGAGAATAGGATAGGATAGAGGATACGATAGGATAGAGGATAGGATACAGGATAGGGTGGGACAGAGGATAGGACAGGGTAGAGGATAGCATAGTAGAGATGATATTATGGGATAGAGGATAGTATAGGATAGAGGATAAGATATTATAGAGGATAGGATAGGGTAGAGTATAGGATAGGATAGAGGATATTATAGGATAGTGGATAGGATAGGATAGAGGATATGATAGGATAGAGGATATGATAGGATAGAGGATAGGATAGAGGATAGAATAGGATAGAGAATATAATAGGAAAGAGGATAGGATATGATAGAGGATAGGATAGGATTGAGGACAGGATAAAATAGAGGATAGGATAATATAGAAGATAGGATCGGATAGAGGAGAGGATAGGACAGAGGATAGGATAGGATAGAGGATAGGATAGGATAGAGAATATAATAGGAAAGAGGATAGGATATGATAGAAGATAGGATAGGATAGAGGATAGGAAAGGATACCGGATAGGATAGAGGATTGGATAGGATATAGGACAGGGTACGATAGAGGATAGGATAGGATAGAGGATAGGATAGGTTCGAGGATAGGATAGGATTGAGGATAGGATAGAGGATAGGATAGGATAGAGGACATGATAGGATAGAGGATAGGATAGGATAGAGGATAGGATAGGATAGAGGATAGGATACAGGATAGGGTGGGGCAGAGGACAGGATAGGGTAGAGGATAGCATAGGAGAGATGATATTATGGGATAGAGGATAGTATAGGATAGAGGATATGATATTATAGAGGATAGGATAGGGTAGAGTATAGGATAGGATAGAGGATATTATAGGATAGTGGATAGGATAGGATAGAGGATATGATAGGATAGAGGATAGGATAGGATAGAGGATAGGATAGAGGATAGGACAGGATACAGGATAGGATAGGATAGAGGATAGGATAGAGGATAGGATAGAGGATAGGATAGCATAGAAGATAGGATAGGATTGACGATAGGATAGGATAGAGAATAGGATAGGATATAGGGTAGGATAGGGTAGAGGATAGGATAGGATATAGGATAGGATTGGATAGAGGAGAGGATAGGATAGTGGATAGGATAGGATAGAGGATAGGATATTATAGAGGATAGGATAGGATAGAGGATAGGATAGGATAGAGGATAGGATAGGAAAGAGGATAGGATAGGATAGAGGATAGGATACGATAGAGGATACGATACGATAGAGGATAGGATAGAAGATAGGATAGGATAGAGGATAGGATAGAGTGTAGGATAGAGGATAGGATAGACGATAGGATAGGATAGAGGATAGGATAGGATAGAGGATAGGATAGGATAGAGGATAGGATAGGATAGAGGATAGGATAGGGTAGGGGATAGGATATAATAGAGGATAGGCTAGGATAGAGGATCGGATAGAGGATAGGATAGGATAGGGGATAGGATAGGATAGAGGATAGAGGATAGGATAGGATAGAGGATAGGATAGGATAGATGATATTATAGGATAGAGGATAGGATATGATAGAGTAACCGATATTATAGAGGATAGGATAGAGGATAGGATAGGATAGAGGATAGGATAGTGGGTAGGATAGAGGATAGGATAGAGGATAGGATAGGATAGAGGATAGGATAGAGGATAGGATAGAGGATAGGATAGAGGATAGGATAGAGGATAGGATAGAGGATAGGATAGAGGATAGGATAGAGGATAGGATAGGATAGGATAGAGGATAGGATAGGATAGAGGATAGGATAGAATAGAGGATAGGATAGGATAGAGGAGAGGATAGGATAGAGGATAGGATAGGATAGAGGATAGGATAGGGTAGGGGATAGGATATAATAGAGGATAGGCTAGGATAGAGGATCGGATAGAGGATAGGATAGGATAGGGGATAGGATAGGATAGAGGATAGAGGATAGGATAGGATAGAGGATAGGATAGGATAGATGATATTATAGGATAGAGGATAGGATATGTTAGAGTAAACGATATTATAGAGGATAGGATAGAGGATAGGATAGGATAGAGGATAGGATAGAGGATAGGATAGGATAGAGGATAGGATAGAGGATAGGATAGAGGATAGGATAGGATAGACGATAGGACAGGATACAGGATAGGATAGGATAGACGATCGGATAGAGGATAGGATAGGATAGAGGATAGGATAGGATAGAGGAAAGGATAGAGGATAGGAAAGAGGATAGGATAGGATAGAGCATATAATAGGATTGAGGAAAGGATAGGATAGAGGATAGGATAGGATAGAGGATAGGATAGGATTGAGGATCTGATAGAGGATAGGATAGGATAGAGGATCGGATAGGTAATTGGATAGGATAGAGGATAGGATAAGGTAGAGGCTAGTATAGGATAAAGGATAGGATAGGATAGAGTATAGGATAGGATAGAGGATAGGATAGGATAGAGGATCGGATAGAGGATAGGATAGGATATAGGATAGGATACGATAGAGGATACGATAGGATAGAGGATAGGATAGGATAGAGGATAGGATAGGATAGAGGATAGTATAGAGGATAGGATAGAGGATAGGATAGAGGATAGGATAGAGGATAGGATAGGATAGAGGATAGGATAGGAATGAGGGTAGGATAGCATAGAGGATAGGATAGGATAGAGGATAGGATAAGATAGAGGAGAAGATAGAGGATAGGATAGGATAGGGGATAGGATAGGATAGAGGATAGGATAGGATAGAGGATCGGATATAGGATAGGATAGGATAGAGGATAGGATAGGATAGAGGATAGGATAGGATAGAGGATTGGATAGAGGATAAAATAGGATAGAGGATAGGATAGGATAGAGGATAAAGGATAGAGGATAGAGGATAGAGGATAGGATAGGATAGAGGATAGGATAGAGGATAGGATAGAGGATAGGATAGAGGATAGGATAGAGGATAGGATAGGATAGAGGATAGGATAGGAAAGAGGGTAGGATAGCATAGAGGATAGGATAGGATAGAGGATAGGATACTATAGAGGAGAAGATAGAGGATAGGATAGGATAGGGGATAGGATAGGATAGAGGATAGGATAGGATAGAGGATCGGATATAGGATAGGATAGGATAGAGGATAGGATAGGATAGAGGATAGGATAGGATAGAGGATTGGATAGAGGATAGGATAGGATATAGGATAGGATTGGATAGAGGAGAGGATAGGATAGAGGATAGGATAGGATAGAGGATAGGATAGGATAGAGGATAGGATAGGATAGAGGATAGGTTAGGATAGAGGATAGGATAGGATAGAGGATAGGATAGGATAGAGGATAGGATAGGATAGAGGATAGGATAGGATAGAGGATAGGATAGAGGATAGGATAGGATAGAGGAGAGGATAGGATAGAGGAGAGGATAGGATAGGATAGAGGATAGAATAGGATAGATGATATTATAGGATAGAGGATAGGATATGATAGAGTAAACGATATTATAGAGGATAGTATAGAGGATAGGATAGGATAGAGGATAGGATAGAGGATAGGATAGGATAGAGGATAGGATAGGATAGAGGATAGGATAGGTTAGAGGATAGGATAGGATAGAGGATAGGATAGGATAGAGGATAGGATAGGATAGAGGATAGGATAGGTTAGAGGATAGGATAGGATAGAGGATAGGATAGGATAGAGGATAGGATAGGATAGAGGATAGGATAGGATAGAGGATAGGATGGGATAGAGGATAGGGTTGGATAGAGGATAGGATAGGATAGAGGATAGGATAGGATAGAGGATAGAATAGGATAGAGGATAGGATAGGATAGAGGATAGGATAGGATAGAGGATAGGATAGGATAGAGGATAGGATAGGATAGAGGATAGGATAGGATAGACGATAGGATAGGATAGAGGATAGGATAGGATATAGGATAGGATTGGATAGAGGAGAGGACAGGATACAGGATAGGATAGGATAGAGGATCGGATAGAGGATAGGATAGGATAGAGGATAGGATAGGATAGACGAAAGGATAGAGGATAGGATAGGATAGGGGATAGGATAAGATAGAGGATAGTATAGGATAGAGGATAGGATAGGATAGAGGATAGGACAGGATAGAGCATATAATAGGATTGAGGAAAGGATAGGATAGAGGATAGGATAGGATAGAGGATAGGAAAGGATAGCGGATAGGATAGAGGATTGGATAGGATACAGGACAGGGTACGATATAGGATAGGATAGGATAGAGGATAGGATAGGTTCGAGGATAGGATAGGATAGAGGATAGGATAGGATAGAGAATATAATAGGAAAGAGGATAGGATATGATAGAAGATAGGATAGGATAGAGGATAGGAAAGGATACCGGATAGGATAGAGGATTGGATAGGATATAGGACAGGGTACGATAGAGGATAGGATAGGATAGAGGATAGGATAGGTTCGAGGATAGGATAGGATTGAGGATAGGATAGAGGATAGGATAGGATAGAGGACATGATAGGATAGAGGATAGGATAGGATAGAGGATAGGATAGGATAGAGGATAGGATACAGGATAGGGTGGGGCAGAGGACAGGATAGGGTAGAGGATAGCATAGGAGAGATGATATTATGGGATAGAGGATAGTATAGGATAGAGGATATGATATTATAGAGGATAGGATAGGGTAGAGTATAGGATAGGATAGAGGATATTATAGGATAGTGGATAGGATAGGATAGAGGATATGATAGGATAGAGGATATGATAGGATAGAGTATAGGATAGGGCAGAAGATGGGATAGGATAGAGAATAGCATAGGATAGATGATATTATAGGATAGAGGATAGGATAGGATAGAGGATAGGATATAGGATAGGACAGGATACAGGATAGGATAGGATAGAGGATAGGATTGAGGATAGGATAGAGGATAGGATAGCATAGAAGATAGGATAGGATTGACGATAGGATAGGATAGAGAATAGGATAGGATATAGGGTAGGATAGGGTAGAGGATAGGATAGGGTATAGGATAGGATTGGATAGAGGAGAGGATAGGATAGTGGATAGGATAGGATAGAGGATAGGATATTATAGAGGATAGGATAGGATAGAGGATAGGATAGGATAGAGGATAGGATAGGATAGAGGATTGGATAGAGGATAAAATAGGATAGAGGATAGGATAGGATAGAGGATAAAGGATAGAGGATAGAGGATAGAGGATAGGATAGGATAGAGGATAGGATAGAGGATAGGATAGAGGATAGGATAGAGGATAGGATAGAGGATAGGATAGGATAGAGGATAGGATAGGAAAGAGGGTAGGATAGCATAGAGGATAGGATAGGATAGAGGATAGGATACTATAGAGGAGAAGATAGAGGATAGGATAGGATAGGGGATAGGATAGGATAGAGGATAGGATAGGATAGAGGATCGGATATAGGATAGGATAGGATAGAGGATAGGATAGGATAGAGGATAGGATAGGATAGAGGATTGGATAGAGGATAGGATAGGATATAGGATAGGATTGGATAGAGGAGAGGATAGGATAGAGGATAGGATAGGATAGAGGATAGGATAGGATAGAGGATAGGATAGGATAGAGGATAGGTTAGGATAGAGGATAGGATAGGATAGAGGATAGGATAGGATAGAGGATAGGATAGGATAGAGGATAGGATAGGATAGAGGATAGGATAGAGGATAGGATAGGATAGAGGAGAGGATAGGATAGAGGAGAGGATAGGATAGGATAGAGGATAGAATAGGATAGATGATATTATAGGATAGAGGATAGGATATGATAGAGTAAACGATATTATAGAGGATAGTATAGAGGATAGGATAGGATAGAGGATAGGATAGAGGATAGGATAGGATAGAGGATAGGATAGGATAGAGGATAGGATAGGTTAGAGGATAGGATAGGATAGAGGATAGGATAGGATAGAGGATAGGATAGGATAGAGGATAGGATAGGTTAGAGGATAGGATAGGATAGAGGATAGGATAGGATAGAGGATAGGATAGGATAGAGGATAGGATAGGATAGAGGATAGGATGGGATAGAGGATAGGGTTGGATAGAGGATAGGATAGGATAGAGGATAGGATAGGATAGAGGATAGAATAGGATAGAGGATAGGATAGGATAGAGGATAGGATAGGATAGAGGATAGGATAGGATAGAGGATAGGATAGGATAGAGGATAGGATAGGATAGACGATAGGATAGGATAGAGGATAGGATAGGATATAGGATAGGATTGGATAGAGGAGAGGACAGGATACAGGATAGGATAGGATAGAGGATCGGATAGAGGATAGGATAGGATAGAGGATAGGATAGGATAGACGAAAGGATAGAGGATAGGATAGGATAGGGGATAGGATAAGATAGAGGATAGTATAGGATAGAGGATAGGATAGGATAGAGGATAGGACAGGATAGAGCATATAATAGGATTGAGGAAAGGATAGGATAGAGGATAGGATAGGATAGAGGATAGGAAAGGATAGCGGATAGGATAGAGGATTGGATAGGATACAGGACAGGGTACGATATAGGATAGGATAGGATAGAGGATAGGATAGGTTCGAGGATAGGATAGGATAGAGGATAGGATAGGATAGAGAATATAATAGGAAAGAGGATAGGATATGATAGAAGATAGGATAGGATAGAGGATAGGAAAGGATACCGGATAGGATAGAGGATTGGATAGGATATAGGACAGGGTACGATAGAGGATAGGATAGGATAGAGGATAGGATAGGTTCGAGGATAGGATAGGATTGAGGATAGGATAGAGGATAGGATAGGATAGAGGACATGATAGGATAGAGGATAGGATAGGATAGAGGATAGGATAGGATAGAGGATAGGATACAGGATAGGGTGGGGCAGAGGACAGGATAGGGTAGAGGATAGCATAGGAGAGATGATATTATGGGATAGAGGATAGTATAGGATAGAGGATATGATATTATAGAGGATAGGATAGGGTAGAGTATAGGATAGGATAGAGGATATTATAGGATAGTGGATAGGATAGGATAGAGGATATGATAGGATAGAGGATATGATAGGATAGAGTATAGGATAGGGCAGAAGATGGGATAGGATAGAGAATAGCATAGGATAGATGATATTATAGGATAGAGGATAGGATAGGATAGAGGATAGGATATAGGATAGGACAGGATACAGGATAGGATAGGATAGAGGATAGGATTGAGGATAGGATAGAGGATAGGATAGCATAGAAGATAGGATAGGATTGACGATAGGATAGGATAGAGAATAGGATAGGATATAGGGTAGGATAGGGTAGAGGATAGGATAGGGTATAGGATAGGATTGGATAGAGGAGAGGATAGGATAGTGGATAGGATAGGATAGAGGATAGGATATTATAGAGGATAGGATAGGATAGAGGATAGGATAGGATAGAGGATAGGATAGGATAGAGGATAGGATAGAATAGAGGATAGGATAGGATAGAGGATAGGATAGGATAGAGGATAGGATAGGATAGGGGATAGGATAGGATAGAGGATAGAGGATAGGATAGGATAGAGGATAGGATAGGATAGATGATATTATAGGATAGAGGATAGGATATGATAGAGTAAACGATATTATAGAGGATAGGATAGAGGATAGGATAGGATAGAGGATAGGATAGAGGATAGGATAGAGGATAGGATAGGATAGAGGATAGGACAGGATACAGGATAGGATAGGATAGAGGATAGGATAGGATAGAGGATAGGATAGGATAGAGGATAGGATAGGATAGAGGATAGGATAGGATAGAGGATAGGATAGAGGATAGGATAGGATAGAGGATAGGATAGGATAGAGGATAGGATAGGATAGAGGATAGGATAGAGGATAGGATAGGATAGAGGATAGGATAGGATAGAGGATAGGATAGGATAGACGATAGGATAGGATAGAGGATAGGATAGGGTATAGGATAGGATTGGATAGAGGAGAGGATAGGATAGAGGATAGGATAGGATAGAGGATAGGATAGGATAGAGGATAGGATAGGATAGAGGATAGGTTAGGATAGAGGATAGGATAGGATAGAGGATAGGATAGGATAGAGGATAGGATAGGATATAGGATAGGATAGGATAGAGGATAGGATAGGATAGAGGATAGGATAGGATAGAGGATAGGATAGAGGATAGGATAGGATAGAGGATAGGATAGGATAGAGGATAGGATAGGATAGACGATAGGATAGGATAGAGGATAGGATAGGGTATAGGATAGGATTGGATAGAGGAGAGGATAGGATAGAGGATAGGATAGGATAGAGGATAGGATAGGATAGAGGATAGGATAGGATAGAGGATAGGTTAGGATAGAGGATAGGATAGGATAGAGGATAGGATAGGATAGACGATAGGATAGGATAGAGGATAGGATAGGATAGAGGATAGGATAGGATAGGATAGGATAGAGGATAGGATAGAGGATAGGATAGAGGATAGGATAGAGGATAGGATAGGATAGAGGATAGGACAGGATACAGGATAGGATAGGATAGAGGATAGGATAGGATAGAGGATAGGATAGGATAGAGGATAGGATAGGATAGAGGATAGGATAGGATAGAGGATAGGATAGAGGATAGGATAGGATAGAGGATAGGATAGGATGGAGGATAGGATAGGATAGACGATAGGATAGGATAGAGGATAGGATAGGGTATAGGATAGGATTGGATAGAGGAGAGGATAGGATAGAGGATAGGATAGGATAGAGGATAGGATAGGATAGAGGATAGGATAGGATAGAGGATAGGTTAGGATAGAGGATAGGATAGGATAGAGGATAGGATAGGATAGAGGATAGGATAGGATATAGGATAGGATAGGATAGAGGATAGGATAGGATAGAGGATAGGATAGGATAGAGGATAGGATAGAGGATAGGATAGGATAGAGGATAGGATAGGATAGAGGATAGGATAGGATAGACGATAGGATAGGATAGAGGATAGGATAGGGTATAGGATAGGATTGGATAGAGGAGAGGATAGGATAGAGGATAGGATAGGATAGAGGATAGGATAGGATAGAGGATAGGATAGGATAGAGGATAGGTTAGGATAGAGGATAGGATAGGATAGAGGATAGGATAGGATAGAGGATAGGATAGGATAGAGGATAGGATAGGATAGAGGATAGGATAGGATAGGATAGGATAGAGGATAGGATAGGATAGAGGAAAGGATAGGATAGAGGATAGGATAGGATAGAGGATAGAATAGGATAGATGATATTATAGGATAGAGGATAGGATATGATAGAGTAAACGATATTATAGAGGATAGTATAGAGGATAGGATAGGATAGAGGATAGGATAGAGGATAGGATAGGATAGAGGATAGGATAGGATAGAGGATAGGATAGGTTAGAGGATAGGATAGGATAGAGGATAGGATAGGATAGAGGATAGGATAGGATAGAGGATAGGATAGGATAGAGGAAAGGATAGAGGATAGGATAGAGGATAGGATAGGATAGAGCATATAATAGGATTGAGGAAAGGATAGGATAGAGGATAGGATAGGATTGAGGATCTGATAGAGGATAGGACAGGATAGAGGATCGGATAGGTAATTGAATAGGATAGAGGATAGGATAAGGTAGAGGCTAGTATAGGATAAAGGATAGGATAGGATAGAGTATAGGATAGGATAGAGGATAGGATAGGATAGAGGATCGGATAGAGGATAGGATAGGATATAGGATAGGATACGATAGAGGATACGATAGGATAGAGGATAGGATAGGATAGAGGATAGGATAGGATAGAGGATAGGATAGGATAGAGGATAGTATAGAGGATAGGATAGAGGATAGGATAGAGGATAGGATAGAGGATAGGATAGAGGATAGGATAGGATAGAGGATAGGATAGGAAAGAGGGTAGGATAGCATAGAGGATAGGATAGGATAGAGGATAGGATAGGATAGAGGAGAAGATAGAGGATAGGATAGGATAGGGGATAGGATAGGATAGAGGATAGGATAGGATAGAGGATCGGATATAGGATAGGATAGGATAGGATAGAGGATAGGATAGGATAGAGGATAGGATAGGATAGAGGATTGGATAGAGGATAGGATAGGATAGAGGATAGGATAGGATAGAGGATAAAGGATAGAGGATAGAGGATAGAGGATAGGATAGGATAGAGGATAGGATAGAGGATAGGATAGGATAGGGGATAGGATAGGATAGGGGATAGTATAGGATAGAGGATAGGATAGGATAGAGGATAGGATAGGATATAGGATAGGATAGGATAGAGGATAGGATAGGATAGAGGATAGGATAGGATAGAGGATAGGATAGGATAGACGATAGGATAGAGGATAGGATAGGATAGAGGATAGGATAGGATAGACGATAGGATAGGATAGAGGATAGGATAGGGTATAGGATAGGATTGGATAGAGGAGAGGATAGGATAGAGGATAGGATAGGATAGAGGATAGGATAGGATAGAGGATAGGATAGGATAGAGGATAGGATAGGATAGAGGATAGGTTAGGATAGAGGATGGGGACCGAGGGGATATGGGCTTAGTAGTGGTGACTCGGATCCACTACTAGGTATGCCACAGTGGTGGCGGTCATATCCCTAAAATCCTCTACGCTCCACCTCCTCGTGGTGGTCCCTGGGAACACACATAGTTGTGTGTTGCTAACGGAGCGAGGGGTATTCCGCGGAAAGTAGTCCCAATGATGTATGAGGCGATGCCGGCGGGATCTTCGGATCCTGGCAGGGCCTCCCTTGCCGGTAAGGCTCACACGGAGGGATAAAAAACCGCGGAATGGGTCCTGCGATAACGACCGGGGAGGTCGCCGCAGGGCCCTTGCCGTAAACCGGTGGTCATGTTTTACCGGAACGGTGGTCTTGCCTTAATCGGCCGGGCCGCGAGGATGATAACCTCTATAAAAATCCCTAATGCCCTAAGCTTAGGTGCGCGGTGAGAGGGTACGCCCTGGCTACAGGGCGCGGCTGGTGGGGTACATCAGCCACTAGCGCACCATCTCTGGATACCTGGCGAACTCCAGTTGAAATTAGCCTTACCCGGGCAAGGAGGCTCTGCCCGGGCGGACGTGTTTTTTCCTGCCAATCTCGTGGGACCAGATATGGAATCGTATAATAAAAACCTTGATGTTGTGGGGGAGGCTGCCGATACGGCAGCAGCTGCGGCGGGGGAAGAGACGGCAGCGGTCACTGACGGGGAGGGGATGGCAACGATTACTGCCGGGGAGGACGCGGTCGTGGTCATCGCGGACGAGGACTCGGATGGGGATGAAACAATCATCTCCATCTCGAGCTCCGTCGGCTCGATCGTGACGCGCGGGGGCGCGGAGAAGCGGGGCGCGACATCTGGGGTCTCTGACCCCAAGCGTGCCCGGTTAGAGGGGGGGCAGCACACCCGCGGCGGGTCGGCGTCGCGGACGGGACCCCGGGGAGGGCTCGTCGGGGACGCCCACCATGGATCTGGCCCTCGGCGGCCGCGCCGAGAGGAGTCAGACGAGGAGGGTGGATGACCTCATCGAGCTGGGTGGGAGGATGCCGACAGCGCAGCTAGTAGGGGAGGTGGAGGAGGCGATGTTGAGGGTGGAGAGAGTCTCCACCGTCTCAAAGGGCCTCAAGGGGGACCTGGCTAAAGACTTGCGGGATTGTTCTGCAGTCGCCAGGGCCCACTGCACCACCTTGATGCAGCGGTGCTTTACCGGGATGGCGTGGCAGGGTAGCCAGGAGGTGGCCCGCCTCCGCGAGCAGAACGCGGCCCTCGCGAAGGAGGCGGGTGACCTCCGGGCGAGGCTCCGGTCAATGGAGGCCGGGCGGCGGGCGAACACCGACAGCGGTCGCCGGGCGGGACATGCGCCAATAGGGGAAGCGCCCCCCGCCTCCTCGACAGCGGGGGTCCGTACGCGGGGGATGGAGGCGATGGGACCGTCGGGGGAGGGAGCGGGAGTTTTGGACTCCGAAGCCCTGCTTCTCCGGGTCGGCGCGCTGATAACGGCCAGGAACCGGGAGCTAGAGGCCCGGATGGAGGAGCGGTTCCGGACGATTCTGGCCGGGTTGGCCCCGGCCCTCCGGGCGGAGGGTAAATCGGCGCGCGAGGCGACGCCGGTGGCTTCTCTGCCGGCGACGTCTGTCACCAAGGGGACTGGACCGGTGGTCGTGTCCAACGTGAGGGTGGTGCCCCCCGTTATCATTCCGCCACCGGTCGTCCCGGCCTCGTGGATGGAGGTGACGAGCAAGGCGGCGAAGAGGGCCAAGAAGAAGATGGCCGCGGAGGAGGCTGCGGCGAGAGCAGCCGCGGCCGAGGCAGCTGCCGCCGCTTCACGGCTGCAGGCTGCGAGGGAGCCGAGGGCGGCGGGCGGCGCACGAGTGCAGGGCGGCGCGAGCGCGGCGAAGCCCGCCGCCGGGAGGGACGGTGGCCTGGGACGCACCCCCAGAACGGGAGCAGTGGCCATCACCATCCCCGAGAGCTGCAAGCTCACTTATTCGGAGGTGATGGCCAGGGCAAAAGAGAGGGTGGACCTCAAGGCTATCGGGATCGAGTCGGGGGTGCTTCCCAGGCGGTCGAAAACCGGCGGGATCCTCCTGGAGGTCAGGGGCACGGGGTGCCAGGAGAAGGCACGGGCCCTCTCCGGGAGGATCGCCGAGGCGCTTGGGGGGACCGGGGTTAAGGTCTCCCAGGCGGTCAAGCGCGGCGAGGTGCGCGTGGCGGGCCTGGACGACTCGGTGTCGCCCGGGGACGTAGCGGCGGCGCTGGCGGCGGCGGGGGGGTGTTCCGCGGCGGAGTTCCGGGTCGGCGAGATCCGCAGACCCGCCTCGGAGCAGGCGCTGGGCTCCTGTTGGGCCCAGGGCCCCCTCGCGGCCGTCAAGAAAGTGTTGGCGGGAGGCCGGCTGCTGGTCGGCTGGTCCTCGGCCCGCGTCGAGGCGCTGAGGGAGCGGCCCCTCCAATGCTTCCGTTGTTTGGAGACGGGGCACACGCGGGCGACATGCAAGAGCGCGGTCGACAGAGGCGCGATGTGCTACCGCTGCGGGGCGGCGGAGCACCGGGCTTCGGCCTGTAAGGCCGCCCCCAGGTGTCCGCTCTGCGCGGACCTGGGGAGACCATCGGGCCATAGATTCGGGGCCAAAGCGTGTGCCCCGGCTCCCAAGAGGGGCCGCGCGGCGACGAAAGAGAAGGGCGCGTCTGGGGCTGCATCCGCGCAGCGGCCGCAGACGGCGCCGGGGGCCCGGACCTCCCAGGGAGGGGACTCTGCAGAGCCCATGTTAGAGTAGGTACTTTTAATCCTACTCCGGTTCTGCAGGCGAACCTCAACCACTCGCGCGCGGCACAGGACCTGTTTGTCCAAGCCGTGCGCGAGTGGGGGGCTGGGCTGGCAGTTGCGGCGGAGCCGTACGCAATCCCCGAACACCCCTTCTGGGTGGGGGACGAGATCGGCTCCGTAGTAATAGTGGCGGGAAGCCGCCCCGGGTCCCCGTCGGTCTCCCTTCTGGAGCGGGGCGAGGGATTCGTGGCGGTGCAATGGGGGGACATCGCGGTTGTCGGGATCTACATCTCGCCGAGCTGTGGCCTCGATCAATTTCGGGGGTTCCTGGGCGGGCTGAACAGCTGCATCGCGCGGTGCAGCGCCCGCCCGGTTCTCGTTTTGGGAGACTTCAATGCCCACGCGGTATCGTGGAGGAGTCCCAGGACGACCACTAGGGGTAGCGAGGTGTTAACCTGGGCGGCCGGCCTGGATCTCCGGTTGATTAACCGGGGATCCACGCCGACGTGCGTGCGTCCGCAGGGGGTCTCGATTGTCGACCTGACATGGGGGACTCCCTCGGCCGTGCGCCGGGTGTCGGGATGGAGGGTGGCCGAGGAGATAGAGATTGCGTCAGACCATACGCCCATCGTCATGGACGTGTGGCCCACCCTCCACGCGCGGGATTCCCGGCCGGGCCGGGGGGACCGACGGCCGCGATGGGCCTTGAAGCGGCTGGACGCGGACGCGTTCGGGGCCGCGGTAGCCGCGGCGACATGGACGGGGCCGGCCCTGTCCGAGCTGGCGCCTGCGCAAGGGGCGAGGCGGCTGCGGGAGGTAATGACGGCGGTGTGCGACACCGCCATGCCCCGCAGCCGGTTCGCCCCCAGGAGGGCGGCGTACTGGTGGTCCGCCGGCATTGCGGAGCTCCGGCGTGCCTGCAATGCCGCGCGGCGTCGGTACGGCCGAGCGCGTAGGAGGCGCGACGACGAGGAGGCGACGGCGAGGCTCGGCGGGGAGTACCGAGCCGCGCTCGGGGTTCTCCGCAGGGCTATCGCGCGGGCCAAGGCCGACGCGTGGTCGGAGCTCGTCGGCACGGTGGACTCCGATCCATGGGGGCGCCCGTACAAGCTTGTCATGAACAAGCTGCGCGCGTGGGCGCCTCCGGTGACGGAGTCGATGGACCCCCACCTGCTCGAGGGAGTGGTGGCGTCCCTCTTCCCGCGAGAGGGGGGACAACTGCGCCGCTCCCATTGGGAACAGGAGCCTCTGTCCTGGTCCGCAGAGTGGGAGGTGTCGGCCGGCGAGCTGGGTGAGGCGATGGCCAGGGCGCGGCGGGTGGGCCGCAAGGCCCCGGGCCCGGACGGGGTGCCGGGCCGCGCGTTGGTCTTGGCCCTGGAGGGGGGACTCGCCGCCGAACTCCGGCAGCTGTATAACGGCTGTCTGAGGGAGGGGGTGTTCCCCACGGAGTGGAAGTCGGGCAGGTTGGTCCTCCTTCCGAAGGGGGGCAAGTCCCGGGACTCGCCCTCAGGGTACCCGCCAATTTGTCTGCTGGACGAGGCGGGGAAGTTGTTCGAGCGCGTACTCGTTGGACGCCTCGTCCGGCACCTGTCGGCGGGAGGGGTCCCCGATCTGAGCGGGGTTCAATTCGGCTTCCGGGAGGGTCTCTCCACCGTCGACGCTATTCGGCGGGTGAGGGCTCTCTCGGAGGCCTGTACGAGGGGGGGCGGTGTTGCGTTGGCGATATCCTTGGATATCGCTAACGCGTTCAACACCGTCCCCTGGGATCGGATAATGGAGGCCCTGGTCTTCCACCGGGTGCCTCTGTATCTCAGAAGGGTGATCGGGAGCTATCTCTCCGACAGGGGTATAGAGTATCCCGGCCGGTACGGGATGGTGCGCAGGGGCGTCGTGCGCGGGGTTCCGCAGGGCTCGGTGTTGGGCCCGTTGCTGTGGAATCTTGCGTACGATCGCGTCCTGCGGGAGGAGATGCCTCCCGGGGTCAGCCTGACGTGTTACGCCGACGACACGCTGGTATTGGCCACCGGGAGGTATGCGAAGGAGGCCATCTGCCTGGCGAAGCGCGGCGCGTGGCGCGCGGTGCGCGCGATCCGGTCGCTGGGCCTAGAGGTGTCCGTCGAGAAAACCAGGGCCATGTGGTTTCTCCGCTCGGCCCGGTTGGCGGCGCCTCCCCAGTGCTGGATCTGCGTGGGGGAGGGGATGGTCAAGGTCGGGTCCCAGATGCGGTACCTGGGACTCGAGCTTGACGGCCGGTGGCGTTTTGACCGCCACCTTGAGTCGCTGGCGCCCCGGGCGGAGAGGGCGACCGCTGCGCTCGGTCGCCTTCTCCCGAATCTCGGGGGACCCTGTGGACGGGTGCGTCGTCTGTTCGCGGTGGTGGTGCGAGTTTTGGTCCTGTACGGAGCCCCTGTGTGGGCGCGCGATGTCTTGGCTAGGGGGCGCAGTGGCGGCACACGGTCGCTGGCCATAGGCATCGTGCGGGGGTACCGCACCATTTCATACGCGACGGCGATGGTGATGTCGGGGCTGATCCCCCTCGAGCTGGAGGCCCGCGTGTTGGCGGACGTGCATACGCACTCCAGGGAACTCCGGCTCCGGGGGGTGGCCCCGGATCAGGCGCGGCTCATGGTGGATGAGCTCAGGCGACATGCTCGGCGGCACGCAGCCCGGGAGTGGCGCGATAGCCTTCCCGGGACGAGGGAGGGCGAGAGGCGGGCCGTTCGGGCCATCCTCCCGGTGTTCGATCAATGGAACAGGGGATGGATGGGGCATAGGGTCTCCTACCGTGTGACGCAGGTGATGAGCGGGCACGGGTGCTTCGGCGACTACCTGTGTCGCATCGGGAGGGAGACCGAGGAGGCGTGTCACCACTGCGGCGAGCCGCGGGACACGGCGCAACACACTCTGGAGGAGTGTCCGGCATGGGGGGGAGAGCGCCGTGCCCTGCGGCGCGCGGTGGGCCACGACCTCTCGCTCCCGGCTGTCGTCGCTGCGGCAGCCGGTGGCGAGGAGGCGTGGAGGGGGTTCGCTTCCTTCTGTGAGCGGGTTATGCTGCGGAAGGAGGCTGCGGAACGGGATCGGGAGCGTAATCACGATCCCGGCCGAAGGGGGGGGGGGAGGCGGCGCAGGGTACGCCCCGGGGGCGTACCCCCGTTGCGACGCCTCTGACGCGAGCGGGGACGCCCTTCATGATCTCGAGGCGGGGGATCGGATATCCCCTTACACTCGGTCACCAACGGCGTCCCCGGAGGCCGCCGGGCATCTCGAGCGGGGGCTCGGATGCTCATCGGGCGGCCTAACAGGGGGGAAGGCGCCACGTCGTCCGTTGCGTGGTGCCTTCGGATAGAGTAGGTACGGGAGGGGGCCGCGTCCCCCCTGGGTGGTATGCTAAGGCGGGGGCACACCGGATTGACATGCGCGCGCAGAGCACGGGTGCCCACAGGAGTCTAGGGACGGACGGGGAGGAGTTAGTGGGTATACTCGGCGTTGCACCAACCAGCCGAGGAGTCCCACATAACCCGGACCACCCCCCCCCCCCCCCGGGGGGGTTCGGGTATCCGTAACGAGATTACCTCCTCGGAAAAAAAAAAAAAAAAAATAGGTTAGGATAGAGGATAGGATAGGATAGAGGATAGGATAGGATAGAGGATAGGATAGGATAGAGGATAGGATAGGATAGAGGATAGGATAGGATAGGATAGGATAGAGGATAGGATAGGATAGAGGAGAGGATAGGATAGAGGATAGGATAGGATAGAGGATAGAATAGGATAGATGATATTATAGGATAGAGGATAGGATATGATAGAGTAAACGATATTATAGAGGATAGTATAGAGGATAGGATAGGATAGAGGATAGGATAGAGGATAGGATAGGATAGAGGATAGGATAGGATAGAGGATAGGATAGGTTAGAGGATAGGATAGGATAGAGGATAGGATAGGATAGAGGATAGGATAGGATAGAGGATAGGATAGGTTAGAGGATAGGATAGGATAGAGGATAGGATAGGATAGAGGATAGGATAGGTTAGAGGATAGGATAGGATAGAGGATAGGATAGGATAGAGGAGAGGATAGGATAGAGGATAGGATAGGATAGAGGATAGAATAGGATAGATGATATTATAGGATAGAGGATAGGATATGATAGAGTAAACGATATTATAGAGGATAGTATAGAGGATAGGATAGGATACAGGATAGGATAGAGGATAGGATAGGATAGAGGATAGGATAGGATAGAGGATAGGATAGGTTAGAGGATAGGATAGGATAGAGGATAGGATAGGATAGAGGATAGGATAGGATAGAGGATAGGATAGGTTAGAGGATAGGATAGGATAGAGGATAGGATAGGATAGAGGATAGGATAGGATAGAGGATAGGATAGGATAGAGTATAGGATAGGATAGAGGATAGGATGGGATAGAGGATAGGATAGGATAGAGGATAGGATAGGATAGAGGATAGGATAGGATAGAGGATAGAATAGGATAGAGGATAGGATAGGATAGAGGATAGGATAGGATAGAGGATAGGATAGGATAGAGGATTGGATAGGATAGAGGATAGGATAGGATAGACGATAGGATAGGATAGAGGATAGGATAGGATATAGGATAGGATTGGATAGAGGAGAGGACAGGATACAGGATAGGATAGGATAGAGGATCGGATAGAGGATAGGATAGGATAGAGGATAGGATAGGATAGAGGAAAGGATAGAGGATAGGATAGGACAGGGGAGAGGATAAGATAGAGGATAGTATAGGATAGAGGATAGGATAGGATAGAGGATAGGACAGGATAGAGCATATAATAGGATTGAGGAAAGGATAGGATAGAGGATAGGATAGGATAGAGGATAGGATAGGATTGAGGATCTGATAGAGGATAGGATAGGATAGAGGATCGGATAGGTAATTGGATAGGATAGAGGATAGGATAAGGTAGAGGCTAGTATAGGATAGAGGATAGGATAGGATAGAGTATAGGATAGGATAGCGGATAGGATAGGATAGGATAGAGGATAGGACAGGATATAGGATAGGATAGGATAGAGGATAGGATAGGATAGAGGATAGGATAGGATAGAGGATAGGATAGAGGATAGGATAGGATAGAGGATAGGATAGGATAGAGGATAGGATAGGATAGACGATAGGATAGGATAGAGGATAGGATAGGATATAGGATAGGATTGGATAGAGGAGAGGATAGGATAGAGGATAGGATAGGATAGAGGATAGGATAGGATAGAGGATAGGATAGGATAGAGGATAGGATAGGATAGAGGATAGGATAGGATAGAGGATAGGATAGGATAGAGGATAGGATAGGATAGAGGATAGGATAGGATAGAGGATAGGATAGGATAGAGGATAGGATAGGATAGGATAGGATAGAGGATAGGATAGGATAGGATAGAGGATAGGATAGGATAGAGGAGAGGAGAGGATAGAGGATAGGATAGGATAGAGGATACGATAGGATAGAGGATACGATAGATGATTGGATATGATAGAGGATAGGATAGAGGATAGAATAGGATAGATGATATTATAGGATAGAGGATAGGATATGATAGAGTAAACGATATTATAGAGGATAGTATAGAGGATAGGATAGGATAGAGGATAGGATAGAGGATAGGATAGAGGATAGGATAGAGGATAGGATAGGATAGAGGATAGGATAGGATAGAGGATAGGGTAGGTTAGAGGATAGGATAGGATAGAGGATAGGATAGGATAGAGGATAGGATAGGATAGAGGATAGGATAGGATAGAGGATAGGATAGGATAGAGGATAGGATGGGATAGAGGATAGGATAGGATAGAGGATAGGGTAGGATAGAGGATAGGATAGGATAGAGGATAGAATAGGATAGAGGATAGGATAGGATAGAGGATAGGATAGGATAGAGGATAGGATAGGATAGAGGATAGGATAGGATAGAGGATAGGATAGGATAGACGATAGGATAGGATAGAGGATAGGATAGGATATAGGATAGGATTGGATAGAGGAGAGGACAGGATACAGGATAGGATAGGATAGAGGATCGGATAGAGGATAGGATAGGATAGAGGATAGGATAGGATAGAGGAAAGGATAGAAGATAGGATAGGATAGGGGATAGGATAAGATAGAGGATAGTATAGGATAGAGGATAGGATAGGATAGAGGATAGGACAGGATAGAGCATATAATAGGATTGAGGAAAGGATAGGATAGAGGATAGGATAGGATAGAGGATAGGATAGGATTGAGGATCTGATAGAGGATAGGATAGGATAGAGGATCGGATAGGTAATTGGATAGGATAGAGGATAGGATAAGGTAGAGGCTAGTATAGGGTAGAGGATAGGATAGGATAGAGTATAGGATAGGATAGAGGATAGGATAGGATAGAGGAAAGGATAGGATATAGGATAGGATTGGATAGAGGATAGGAGACGATACGGGATAGGATAGGATAGGATAGAGAATAGAATAGGAAAGATGATATTATAGGATTGAGGACAGGATAGGATAGTGGATTGGATAGGATAGAGCAGACGATAGAGGATAGGATAGGATAGATAATAGGATAGGATAGAGAATATAATAGGTTAGATGATATTATATGATAGAGGATAGAATACGATAGAGGATACGATATTACAGAGGATACGATAAGATAGAGGATACGATATTATAGAGGATAGGATAGGATAGAGGATAGGATAGGATAGAGGATAGGACAGGATAGAGGATACGATATTATACAGGATAGGATAGGATAGAGGACAGGATAGGATTCAGGATAGGATAGGATAGGATAGGATAGAGGATAGGATAGGGGATTGGTTAGGATAGGGGATTGGATAGGATAGAGGATAGGATAGGATAGAGGATAGGATAGGATAGAGGATAGGATAGGAAAGAGGGTAGGATAGCATAGAGGATAGGATAGGATAGAGGATAGGATAGGATAGAGGAGAAGATAGAGGATAGGATAGGATAGGGGATAGGATAGGATAGAGGATAGGATAGGATAGAGGATCGGATATAGGATAGGATAGGATAGAGGATAGGATAGGATAGAGGAAAGGATAGGATAGAGGATAGGATAGGATAGAGGATAGGATAGGATAGAGGATAGGATAGGATAGAGGATAGGATAGAGGATAGGATAGGATAGAGGATAGGATAGGATAGAGGATAGGATAGGATAGAGGATAGGATAGGATAGAGGATAGAGGATAGAGGATAGAGGATAGAGGATAGAGGATAGGATAGGATAGAGGATAGGATAGAGGATAGGATAGGATAGGGGATAGGATAGGATAGAGGATAGTATAGGATAGAGGATAGGATAGGATAGAGGATAGGATAGGATATAGGATAGGATAGGATAGAGGATAGGATAGGATAGAGGATAGGATAGGATAGAGGATAGGATAGAGGATAGGATAGGATAGAGGATAGGATAGGAAAGAGGATAGGATAGGATAGAGGATAGGATAGGATAGAGGATAGGATAGGATAGAGGATAGGATAGGATAGAGGATAGGATAGAGGATAGGATAGGATAGAGGATAGGATAGGATAGAGGATAGGATAGGATAGAGAATAGGATAGGATAGACGATAGGATAGGATAGAGGATAGGATAGGATAGACGATAGGATAGAGGATAGGATAGGATAGAGGATAGGATAGGATAGAGGATAGGATAGGATAGAAGATAGGATAGGATAGACGATAGGATAGGATAGAGGATAGGATAGGATATAGGATAGGATTGGATAGAGGATCGGATAGGTAATTGGATAGGATAGAGGATAGGATAAGGTAGAGGCTAGTATAGGATAGAGGATAGGATAGGATAGAGTATAGAATAGGATAGAGGATAGGATAGGATAGGATAGAGGATAGGACAGGATACAGGATAGGATAGGATAGAGGATCGGATAGGATAGAGGATAGGATAGGATAGAGGATAGGATAGAGGATAGGATAGGATAGGGGATAGGATAGGATAGAGGATAGGATAGGATAGAGGATCGGATAGAGGATAGGATAGGATAGAGGATAGGATAGGATAGAGGATCGGATATAGGATAGGATAGGATAGAGGATAGGATAGGATAGAGGAAAGGATAGGATAGAGGATAGGATAGGATAGAGGATAGGATAGGATAGAGGATAGGATAGGATAGAGGATAGGATAGAGGATAGGATAGGATAGAGGATAGGATAGGATAGAGGATAGGATAGGATAGAGGATAGAGGATAGAGGATAGAGGATAGAGGATAGAGGATAGGATAGGATAGAGGATAGGATAGAGGATAGGATAGGATAGGGGATAGGATAGGATAGAGGATAGTATAGGATAGAGGATAGGATAGGATAGAGGATAGGATAGGATATAGGATAGGATAGGATAGAGGATAGGATAGGATAGAGGATAGGATAGGATAGAGGATAGGATAGAGGATAGGATAGGATAGAGGATAGGATAGGAAAGAGGATAGGATAGGATAGAGGATAGGATAGGATAGAGGATAGGATAGGATAGAGGATAGGATAGGATAGAGGATAGGATAGAGGATAGGATAGGATAGAGGATAGGATAGGATAGAGGATAGGATAGGATAGAGAATAGGATAGGATAGACGATAGGATAGGATAGAGGATAGGATAGGATAGACGATAGGATAGAGGATAGGATAGGATAGAGGATAGGATAGGATAGAGGATAGGATAGGATAGAGGATAGGATAGGATGGACGATAGGATAGGATAGAGGATAGGATAGGATATAGGATAGGATTGGATAGAGGATCGGATAGGTAATTGGATAGGATAGAGGATAGGATAAGGTAGAGGCTAGTATAGGATAGAGGATAGGATAGGATAGAGTATAGAATAGGATAGAGGATAGGATAGGATAGGATAGAGGATAGGACAGGATACAGGATAGGATAGGATAGAGGATCGGATAGGATAGAGGATAGGATAGGATAGAGGATAGGATAGAGGATAGGATAGGATAGGGGATAGGATAGGATAGAGGATAGGATAGGATAGAGGATCGGATAGAGGATAGGATAGGATAGAGGATAGGATAGGATAGAGGATAGGATAGGATAGAGGATAGGATAGGATAGAGGATAGGATAGGATAGAGGATTGGATAGGATAGAGGAAAGGATAGGATATAGGATAGGATTGGATAGAGGATAGGACAGGATACAGGATAGGATAGGATAGAGGATCGGATAGAGGATAGGATAGGATAGAGGATAGGATAGGATAGAGGAAAGGATAGGATAGAGGAGAGGATAGAGGATAGGATAGGATAGGGGATAGGATAGGATAGAGGATCGGATAGGATAGAGGATCGGATAGAGGATAGGATAGGATAGAGGATAGGATAGGATAGAGGATAGGATAGGATAGAGGATAGGATAGGATAGAGGATAGGATAGGATAGAGGATAGGATAGGATAGAGGATAGGATAGGATAGAGGATAGGATAGGATAGAGGATAGGATAGGATAGAGGATAGGATAGGATAGAGGATAGGATAGGATAGAGGATAGGATAGAGGATTGGATAGGATAGAGGACAGGAGACGATAGAGGATAGGATAGGATAGAGGATAGGATAGGATAGAGGATAGTATAGAGGATAGGATATAGAATAGGATAGAGAAGAGGATAGAGGATAGGATAGAGGATATTATAGGAAAGAGTATAGGATATGATAGAGGATACGATATTATAGAGGATAGGATAGAATAGAGGATCGGACTGGATAGGATAGGATAGAGGATAGGATAGGGGATTGGATAGGATAGAGGACAGGAGACGATAGAGGATAGGATAGAGGATAGGATAGGATAGAGGATAGGATAGGATAGAGGATAGGATAGGATAGAGGATAGGATAGGATAGAGGATAGGATAGGATAGAGGATAGGATAGGATAGAGGATAGGATAGGATAGAGGATAGGATAGGATAGAGGATAGGATAGGATAGAGGATAGGATAGGATAGAGGATAGGATAGGATAGAGGATAGGATAGGATAGAGGATAGGATAGGATAGACGATTGGATAGGATAGAGGAAAGGATAGGATAGAGGATAGGATAGGATAGAGGATAGGATAGGATAGAGGATAGGATAGGATAGAGGATAGGATAGGTTAGAGGATAGGATAGGATAGAGGATAGGATAGGATAGAGGATAGGATAGGTTAGAGGATAGGATAGGATAGAGGATAGGATAGGATAGAGGAGAGGATAGGATAGAGGATAGGATAGGATAGAGGATAGAATAGGATAGATGATATTATAGGATAGAGGATAGGATATGATAGAGTAAACGATATTATAGAGGATAGTATAGAGGATAGGATAGGATACAGGATAGGATAGAGGATAGGATAGGATAGAGGATAGGATAGGATAGAGGATAGGATAGGTTAGAGGATAGGATAGGATAGAGGATAGGATAGGATAGAGGATAGGATAGGATAGAGGATAGGATAGGTTAGAGGATAGGATAGGATAGAGGATAGGATAGGATAGAGGATAGGATAGGATAGAGGATAGGATAGGATAGAGTATAGGATAGGATAGAGGATAGGATGGGATAGAGGATAGGATAGGATAGAGGATAGGATAGGATAGAGGATAGGATAGGATAGAGGATAGAATAGGATAGAGGATAGGATAGGATAGAGGATAGGATAGGATAGAGGATAGGATAGGATAGAGGATTGGATAGGATAGAGGATAGGATAGGATAGACGATAGGATAGGATAGAGGATAGGATAGGATATAGGATAGGATTGGATAGAGGAGAGGACAGGATACAGGATAGGATAGGATAGAGGATCGGATAGAGGATAGGATAGGATAGAGGATAGGATAGGATAGAGGAAAGGATAGAGGATAGGATAGGATAGGGGAGAGGATAAGATAGAGGATAGTATAGGATAGAGGATAGGATAGGATAGAGGATAGGACAGGATAGAGCATATAATAGGATTGAGGAAAGGATAGGATAGAGGATAGGATAGGATAGAGGATAGGATAGGATTGAGGATCTGATAGAGGATAGGATAGGATAGAGGATCGGATAGGTAATTGGATAGGATAGAGGATAGGATAAGGTAGAGGCTAGTATAGGATAGAGGATAGGATAGGATAGAGTATAGGATAGGATAGCGGATAGGATAGGATAGGATAGAGGATAGGACAGGATATAGGATAGGATAGGATAGAGGATAGGATAGGATAGAGGATAGGATAGGATAGAGGATAGGATAGAGGATAGGATAGGATAGAGGATAGGATAGGATAGAGGATAGGATAGGATAGACGATAGGATAGGATAGAGGATAGGATAGGATATAGGATAGGATTGGATAGAGGAGAGGATAGGATAGAGGATAGGATAGGATAGAGGATAGGATAGGATAGAGGATAGGATAGGATAGAGGATAGGATAGGATAGAGGATAGGATAGGATAGAGGATAGGATAGGATAGAGGATAGGATAGGATAGAGGATAGGATAGGATAGAGGATAGGATAGGATAGAGGATAGGATGGGATAGAGGATAGGATAGGATAGAGGATAGGGTAGGATAGAGGATAGGATAGGATAGAGGATAGAATAGGATAGAGGATAGGATAGGATAGAGGATAGGATAGGATAGAGGATAGGATAGGATAGAGGATAGGATAGGATAGAGGATAGGATAGGATAGACGATAGGATAGGATAGAGGATAGGATAGGATATAGGATAGGATTGGATAGAGGAGAGGACAGGATACAGGATAGGATAGGATAGAGGATCGGATAGAGGATAGGATAGGATAGAGGATAGGATAGGATAGAGGAAAGGATAGAAGATAGGATAGGATAGGGGATAGGATAAGATAGAGGATAGTATAGGATAGAGGATAGGATAGGATAGAGGATAGGACAGGATAGAGCATATAATAGGATTGAGGAAAGGATAGGATAGAGGATAGGATAGGATAGAGGATAGGATAGGATTGAGGATCTGATAGAGGATAGGATAGGATAGAGGATCGGATAGGTAATTGGATAGGATAGAGGATAGGAATAGGTAGAGGCTAGTATAGGGTAGAGGATAGGATAGGATAGAGTATAGGATAGGATAGAGGATAGGATAGGATAGAGGAAAGGATAGGATATAGGATAGGATTGGATAGAGGATAGGAGACGATACGGGATAGGATAGGATAGGATAGAGAATAGAATAGGAAAGATGATATTATAGGATTGAGGACAGGATAGGATAGTGGATTGGATAGGATAGAGCAGACGAAAGAGGATAGGATAGGATAGATAATAGGATAGGATAGAGAATATAATAGGTTAGATGATATTATATGATAGAGGATAGAATACGATAGAGGATACGATATTATAGAGGATACGATAAGATAGAGGATACGATATTATAGAGGATAGGATAGGATAGAGGATAGGATAGGATAGAGGATAGGACAGGATAGAGGATACGATATTATACAGGATAGGATAGGATAGAGGACAGGATAGGATTCAGGATAGGATAGGATAGGATAGGATAGAGGATAGGATAGGGGATTGGTTAGGATAGGGGATTGGATAGGATAGAGGATAGGATAGGATAGAGGATAGGATAGGATAGAGGATAGGATAGGAAAGAGGGTAGGATAGCATAGAGGATAGGATAGGATAGAGGATAGGATAGGATAGAGGAGAAGATAGAGGATAGGATAGGATAGGGGATAGGATAGGATAGAGGATAGGATAGGATAGAGGATCGGATATAGGATAGGATAGGATAGAGGATAGGATAGGATAGAGGAAAGGATAGGATAGAGGATAGGATAGGATAGAGGATAGGATAGGATAGAGGATAGGATAGGATAGAGGATAGGATAGAGGATAGGATAGGATAGAGGATAGGATAGGATAGAGGATAGGATAGGATAGAGGATAGAGGATAGAGGATAGAGGATAGAGGATAGAGGATAGGATAGGATAGAGGATAGGATAGAGGATAGGATAGGATAGGGGATAGGATAGGATAGAGGATAGTATAGGATAGAGGATAGGATAGGATAGAGGATAGGATAGGATATAGGATAGGATAGGATAGAGGATAGGATAGGATAGAGGATAGGATAGGATAGAGGATAGGATAGAGGATAGGATAGGATAGAGGATAGGATAGGAAAGAGGATAGGATAGGATAGAGGATAGGATAGGATAGAGGATAGGATAGGATAGAGGATAGGATAGGATAGAGGATAGGATAGGATAGAGGATAGGATAGAGGATAGGATAGGATAGAGGATAGGATAGGATAGAGGATAGGATAGGATAGAGAATAGGATAGGATAGACGATAGGATAGGATAGAGGATAGGATAGGATAGACGATAGGATAGAGGATAGGATAGGATAGAGGATAGGATAGGATAGAGGATAGGATAGGATAGAGGATAGGATAGGATAGACGATAGGATAGGATAGAGGATAGGATAGGATATAGGATAGGATTGGATAGAGGATCGGATAGGTAATTGGATAGGATAGAGGATAGGATAAGGTAGAGGCTAGTATAGGATAGAGGATAGGATAGGATAGAGTATAGAATAGGATAGAGGATAGGATAGGATAGGATAGAGGATAGGACAGGATACAGGATAGGATAGGATAGAGGATCGGATAGGATAGAGGATAGGATAGGATAGAGGATAGGATAGAGGATAGGATAGGATAGGGGATAGGATAGGATAGAGGATAGGATAGGATAGAGGATCGGATAGAGGATAGGATAGGATAGAGGATAGGATAGGATAGAGGATAGGATAGGATAGAGGATCGGATATAGGATAGGATAGGATAGAGGATAGGATAGGATAGAGGAAAGGATAGGATAGAGGATAGGATAGGATAGAGGATAGGATAGGATAGAGGATAGGATAGGATAGAGGATAGGATAGAGGATAGGATAGGATAGAGGATAGGATAGGATAGAGGATAGGATAGGATAGAGGATAGAGGATAGAGGATAGAGGATAGAGGATAGAGGATAGGATAGGATAGAGGATAGGATAGAGGATAGGATAGGATAGGGGATAGGATAGGATAGAGGATAGTATAGGATAGAGGATAGGATAGGATAGAGGATAGGATAGGATATAGGATAGGATAGGATAGAGGATAGGATAGGATAGAGGATAGGATAGGATAGAGGATAGGATAGAGGATAGGATAGGATAGAGGATAGGATAGGAAAGAGGATAGGATAGGATAGAGGATAGGATAGGATAGAGGATAGGATAGGATAGAGGATAGGATAGGATAGAGGATAGGATAGAGGATAGGATAGGATAGAGGATAGGATAGGATAGAGGATAGGATAGGATAGAGAATAGGATAGGATAGACGATAGGATAGGATAGAGGATAGGATAGGATAGACGATAGGATAGAGGATAGGATAGGATAGAGGATAGGATAGGATAGAGGATAGGATAGGATAGAGGATAGGATAGGATGGACGATAGGATAGGATAGAGGATAGGATAGGATATAGGATAGGATTGGATAGAGGATCGGATAGGTAATTGGATAGGATAGAGGATAGGATAAGGTAGAGGCTAGTATAGGATAGAGGATAGGATAGGATAGAGTATAGAATAGGATAGAGGATAGGATAGGATAGGATAGAGGATAGGACAGGATACAGGATAGGATAGGATAGAGGATCGGATAGGATAGAGGATAGGATAGGATAGAGGATAGGATAGAGGATAGGATAGGATAGGGGATAGGATAGGATAGAGGATAGGATAGGATAGAGGATCGGATAGAGGATAGGATAGGATAGAGGATAGGATAGGATAGAGGATAGGATAGGATAGAGGATAGGATAGGATAGAGGATAGGATAGGATAGAGGATTGGATAGGATAGAGGAAAGGATAGGATATAGGATAGGATTGGATAGAGGATAGGACAGGATACAGGATAGGATAGGATAGAGGATCGGATAGAGGATAGGATAGGATAGAGGATAGGATAGGATAGAGGAAAGGATAGGATAGAGGAGAGGATAGAGGATAGGATAGGATAGGGGATAGGATAGGATAGAGGATAGGATAGGATAGAGGATCGGATAGAGGATAGGATAGGATAGAGGATAGGATAGGATAGAGGATAGGATAGGATAGAGGATAGGATAGGATAGAGGATAGGATAGGATAGAGGATAGGATAGGATAGAGGATAGGATAGGATAGAGGATAGGATAGGATAGAGGATAGGATAGGATAGAGGATAGGATAGGATAGAGGATAGGATAGGATAGAGGATAGGATAGAGGATTGGATAGGATAGAGGACAGGAGACGATAGAGGATAGGATAGGATAGAGGATAGGATAGGATAGAGGATAGTATAGAGGATAGGATATAGAATAGGATAGAGAAGAGGATAGAGGATAGGATAGAGGATATTATAGGAAAGAGTATAGGATATGATAGAGGATACGA
This sequence comes from Halictus rubicundus, assembly GCF_050948215.1. Classification (NCBI taxonomy): domain Eukaryota; kingdom Metazoa; phylum Arthropoda; class Insecta; order Hymenoptera; family Halictidae; genus Halictus; species Halictus rubicundus. The sequence goes on along the minus strand of NW_027488686.1, from coordinate 492,554 downwards.
TATTATAGAGGATAGGATAGAATAGAGGATCGGACTGGATAGGATAGGATAGAGGATAGGATAGGGGATTGGATAGGATAGAGGACAGGAGACGATAGAGGATAGGATAGAGGATAGGATAGGATAGAGGATAGGATAGGATAGAGGATAGGATAGGATAGAGGATAGGATAGGATAGAGGATAGGATAGGATAGAGGATAGGATAGGATAGAGGATAGGATAGGATAGAGGATAGGATAGGATAGAGGATAGGATAGGATAGAGGATAGGATAGGATAGAGGATAGGATAGGATAGAGGATAGGATAGGATAGAGGATAGGATAGGATAGAGGATAGGATAGGATAGAGGATAGGATAGGATAGAGGATAGGATAGGATAGACGATTGGATAGGATAGAGGAAAGGATAGGATAGAGGATAGGATAGGATAGAGGATAGGATAGGATAGAGGATAGGATAGGATAGAGGATAGGATAGGATAGAGGATACGATAGGATAGAGGATAGGATAGGATAGAGGATAGGATAGGATAGATGATAGGATAGGATAGAGGATAGGATACGATAGAGGATACGATAGGATAGAGGATAGGATAGGATAGAGGATAGGATAGGATGGAGTATAGGATAGGATTGAGTATAGGATAGGGTTGAGGATAGGATAGAGGATAGGATAGAGGATTGGATAGGATAGAGGACAGGAGACGATAGAGGATAGGATAGGATAGAGGATAGTATAGAGGATAGGATATAGAATAGGATAGAGAAGAGGATAGAGGATAGGATAGAGGATATTATAGGAAAGAGTATAGGATATGATAGAGGATACGATATTATAGAGGATAGGATAGAATAGAGGATCGGACTGGATAGGATAGGATAGAGGATAGGATAGGGGATTGGATAGGATAGAGGACAGGAGACGATAGAGGATAGGATAGATGATAGGATAGGATAGAGGATAGGATAGGATAGAGGATAGGATAGGATAGAGGATAGGATAGGATAGAGGATAGGATAGGATAGAGGATAGGATAGGATAGAGGATAGGATAGGATAGAGGATAGGATAGGATAGAGGATAGGATATGATAGAGGATAGGATAGGATAGAGGATAGGATAGGATAGAGGATAGGATAGGATAGAGGATAGGATGGGATAGAGGATACGATATTATACAGGATAGGATAGTATAGAGGACAGGATAGGATTCAGGATAGGATAGAGGATTGGATAGGATAGGGGAAATTATAGGATAGATGATAGGATAGGATAGCGGATAGGATATTATTGATGATAGAATAGGATAGAGGATAGGATAGGATTCAGGATAGGATAGGATAGAGGATAGGATAGGATAGAGGATAGGATAGGATAGAGGATAGGATAGAGGATTGGATAGGATAGAGGATAGGATGGGATTCAGGATAGGATAGGATAGAGGATAGGTTAGAATAGAGGATAGGATAGAGGATAGGATAGGATAGAGCATAGGATAGGATAGAGGATAGTATTGAGGATAGTATATAGGATAGTATAGAGAAGAGGATACAGGATAGGATAGAGGATATTATAGGAAAGAGTATAGGATATGGTAGAGGATACGATATTATAGAGAATAGGATAGGATAGAGGATCGGATAGGATAGGATAGGATAGAGGATAGGATAGGATAGGGGAGAGGATAGGATAGAGGATAGGATAGAGGATAGGATAGGAAAGAGGGTAGGATAGCATAGAGGATAGGATAGGATAGAGGATAGGATAGGATAGAGGAGAGGATAGGATAGAGGATAGGATAGAGGATAGGATAGAGGATAGGATAGAGGATAGGATAGAGGATAGGATAGAGGATTGGATAGGATAGAGGATAGGAGACGATACGGGATAGGATAGGATAGGATAGAGAATAGAATAGGAAAGATGATATTATAGGATTGAGGACAGGATAGGATAGTGGATTGGATAGGATAGAGCAGACGATAGAGGATAGGATAGGATAGAGGATAGGATAGAGGATAGGATAGGATAGGGGATAGGATAGGATAGAGGATAGTATAGGATAGAGGATAGGATAGGATAGAGGATAGGATAGGATATAGGATAGGATAGGATAGAGGATAGGATAGGATAGAGGATAGGATAGGATAGAGGATAGGATAGAGGATAGGATAGGATAGAGGATAGGATAGGAAAGAGGATAGGATAGGATAGAGGATAGGATAGGATAGAGGATAGGATAGGATAGAGGATAGGATAGGATAGAGGATAGGATAGAGGATAGGATAGGATAGAGGATAGGATAGGATAGACGATAGGATATAATAGAGGATAGGATAGGATAGACGATAGGATAGAGGATAGGATAGGATAGAGGATAGGATAGGATAGAGGATAGGATAGGATAGAGGATAGGATAGGATAGACGATAGGATAGGATAGAGGATAGGATAGGATATAGGATAGGATTGGATAGAGGATCGGATAGGTAATTGGATAGGATAGAGGATAGGATAAGGTAGAGGCTAGTATAGGATAGAGGATAGGATAGGATAGAGTATAGAATAGGATAGAGGATAGGATAGGATAGGATAGAGGATAGGACAGGATACAGGATAGGATAGGATAGAGGATCGGATAGGATAGAGGATAGGATAGGATAGAGGATAGGATAGAGGATAGGATAGGATAGGGGATAGGATAGGATAGAGGATAGGATAGGATAGAGGATCGGATAGAGGATAGGATAGGATAGAGGATAGGATAGGATAGAGGATAGGATAGGATAGAGGATAGGATAGGATAGAGGATAGGATAGGATAGAGGATTGGGTAGGATAGAGGAAAGGATAGGATATAGGATAGGATTGGATAGAGGATAGGACAGGATACAGGATAGGATAGGATAGAGGATCGGATAGAGGATAGGATAGGATAGAGGATAGGATAGGATAGAGGAAAGGATAGGATAGAGGAGAGGATAGAGGATAGGATAGGATAGGGGATAGGATAGGATAGAGGATAGGATAGGATAGAGGATCGGATAGAGGATAGGATAGGATAGAGGATAGGATAGGATAGAGGATAGGATAGGATAGAGGATAGGATAGGATAGAGGATAGGATAGGATAGAGGATAGGATAGGATAGAGGATAGGATAGGATAGAGGATAGGATAGGATAGAGGATAGGATAGGATAGAGGATAGGATAGGATAGAGGATAGGATAGGATAGAGGATAGGATAGGATAGAGGATAGGATAGAGGATTGGATAGGATAGAGGACAGGAGACGATAGAGGATAGGATAGGATAGAGGATAGGATAGGATAGAGGATAGTATAGAGGATAGGATAAAGAATAGGATAGAGAAGAGGATAGAGGATAGGATAGAGGATATTATAGGAAAGAGTATAGGATATGATAGAGGATACGATATTATAGAGGATAGGATAGAATAGAGGATCGGACTGGATAGGATAGGATAGAGGATAGGATAGGGGATTGGATAGGATAGAGGACAGGAGACGATAGAGGATAGGATAGAGGATAGGATAGGATAGAGGATAGGATAGGATAGAGGATAGGATAGGATAGAGGATAGGATAGGATAGAGGATAGGATAGGATAGAGGATAGGATAGGATAGAGGATAGGATAGGATAGAGGATAGGATAGGATAGAGGATAGGATAGGATAGAGGATAGGATAGGATAGAGGATAGGATAGGATAGAGGATAGGATAGGATAGACGATTGGATAGGATAGAGGAAAGGATAGGATAGAGGATAGGATAGGATAGAGGATAGGATAGGATAGAGGATAGGATAGGATAGAGGATAGGATAGGATAGAGGATACGATAGGATAGAGGATAGGATAGGATAGAGGATAGGATAGGATAGAGGATAGGATAGGATAGAGGATAGGATACGATAGAGGATACGATAGGATAGAGGATAGGATAGGATAGAGGATAGGATAGGATAGCGGATAGGATATTATTGATGATAGAATAGGATAGAGGATAGGATAGGATTCAGGATAGGATAGGATAGAGGATAGGATAGGATAGAGGATAGGATAGGATAGAGGATAGGATAGAGGATTGGATAGGATAGAGGATAGGATGGGATTCAGGATAGGATAGGATAGAGGATAGGTTAGAATAGAGGATAGGATAGAGGATAGGATAGGATAGAGCATAGGATAGGATAGAGGATAGTATTGAGGATAGTATATAGGATAGTATAGAGAAGAGGATACAGGATAGGATAGAGGATATTATAGGAAAGAGTATAGGATATGGTAGAGGATACGATATTATAGAGAATAGGATAGGATAGAGGATCGGATAGGATAGGATAGGATAGAGGATAGGATAGGATAGGGGAGAGGATAGGATAGAGGATAGGATAGAGGATAGGATAGGAAAGAGGGTAGGATAGCATAGAGGATAGGATAGGATAGAGGATAGGATAGGATAGAGGAGAGGATAGGATAGAGGATAGGATAGAGGATAGGATAGAGGATAGGATAGAGGATAGGATAGAGGATAGGATAGAGGATAGGATAGAGGATTGGATAGGATAGAGGATAGGAGACGATACGGGATAGGATAGGATAGGATAGAGAATAGAATAGGAAAGATGATATTATAGGATTGAGGACAGGATAGGATAGTGGATTGGATAGGATAGAGCAGACGATAGAGGATAGGATAGGATAGAGGATAGGATAGGATAGAGAATATAATAGGATAGATGATATTATATGATAGAGGATAGAATATGATAGAGGATACGATATTATAGAGGATACGATAGGATAGAGGATAGGATAGGATAGAGGATAGGATAGGGGATTGGATAGGATAGAGGATACGAGACGATAGAGGATAGGATACGGTAGAGGATAGGATAGATGACAGGAGACGATAGAGGATAGGATAGGATAGAGGATAGGATAGGATAGAGGATAGGATAGGATAGAGGATAGGATAGGATAGAGGATAGGATAGGATAGAGGAGAGGATAGGATAGAGGATAGGATAGAGGATAGGATAGAGGATAGGATAGAGGATAGGATAGGATAGATGATAGGATAGGATAGAGGATAGGATAGGATAGAGGATAGGATAGGATAGAGGATAGGATACGATAGAGGATAGGATAGGATGGAGTATAGGATAGGATTGAGTATAGGATAGGGTTAAGGATAGGATAGAGGATAGGATAGAGGATTGGATAGAGGATAGGACAGGATACATAATAGGATAGGATAGAGGATCGGATAGAGGATAGGATAGGATAGAGGATAGGATAGGACAGAGGATTGGATAGGATAGAGGAAAGGATAGAGGATAGGATAGGATAGGGGATAGGATAGGATAGAGGATAGGATAGGATAGAGGATAGGATAGGATAGAGGATAGGATAGGATAGAGGATAGGATAGGATAGAGGATAGGATAGGATAGAGGATAGGATAGGATAGAGGATAGGATAGGATAGAGGATAGGATAGGATAGAGGATATAATAGGATAGATGATATTATATGATAGAGGATAGAATATGATAGAGGATTCGATATTATAGAGGATACGATAGGATAGAGGATAGGATTGGATAGAGGATAGGACAGGATAGAGGATACGATATTATACAGGATAGGATAGGATAGAGGACAGGATAGGATTCAGGATAGGATAGGATAGGATAGGATAGAGGATAGGAGACGATAGAGGATAGGATAGCGGATTGGATAGGATAGAGGACAGGAGACGATAGAGGATAGGATAGGATAGAGGATAGGATAGGATAGAGGATAGGATAGGATAGAGGATAGGATAGGATAGAGGATAGGATAGGATAGAGGATAGGATAGGATAGAGGATAGGATAGGATAGAGGATAGGATAGGATACACGATTGGATAGGATAGAGGAAAGGATAGGATAGAGGATAGGATAGGATAGAGGATAGGATAGGATAGAGGATAGGACAGGATAGAGGATAGGATAGGATAGAGGATAGGATAGGATAGAGGATAGGATAGGATAGAGGATAGGATAGGATAGAGGATAGGATAGGATAGAGGATAGGATAGGATAGAGGATAGGATAGGATAGAGGATAGGATAGGATAGAGGATAGGATAGGATAGAGGATAGGATAGGATAGAGGATAGGATAGGATAGAGGATAGGATAGGATAGAGGATAGGATAGGATAGAGGATAGGATAGGATAGAGGATAGGATAGGATAGACGATTGGATAGGATAGAGGAAAGGATAGGATAGAGGATAGGATAGGATAGAGGATAGGATAGGATAGAGGATAGGATAGGATAGAGGATAGGATAGGATAGAGGATACGATAGGATAGAGGATAGGATAGGATAGAGGATAGGATAGGATAGAGGACAGGAGACGATAGAGGATAGGATAGGATAGAGGATAGGATAGGATAGAGGATAGTATAGAGGATAGGATATAGAATAGGATAGAGAAGAGGATAGAGGATAGGATAGAGGATATTATAGGAAAGAGTATAGGATATGATAGAGGATACGATATTATAGAGGATAGGATAGAATAGAGGATCGGACTGGATAGGATAGGATAGAGGATAGGATAGGGGATTGGATAGGATAGAGGACAGGAGACGATAGAGGATAGGATAGATGATAGGATAGGATAGAGGATAGGATAGGATAGAGGATAGGATAGGATAGAGGATAGGATAGGATAGAGGATAGGATAGGATAGAGGATAGGATAGGATAGAGGATAGGATAGGATAGAGGATAGGATAGGATAGAGGATAGGATATGATAGAGGATAGGATAGGATAGAGGATAGGATAGGATAGAGGATAGGATAGGATAGAGGATAGGATGGGATAGAGGATACGATATTATACAGGATAGGATAGTATAGAGGACAGGATAGGATTCAGGATAGGATAGAGGATTGGATAGGATAGGGGAAATTATAGGATAGATGATAGGATAGGATAGCGGATAGGATATTATTGATGATAGAATAGGATAGAGGATAGGATAGGATTCAGGATAGGATAGGATAGAGGATAGGATAGGATAGAGGATAGGATAGGATAGAGGATAGGATAGAGGATTGGATAGGATAGAGGATAGGATGGGATTCAGTATAGGATAGGATAGAGGATAGGTTAGAATAGAGGATAGGATAGAGGATAGGATAGGATAGAGCATAGGATAGGATAGAGGATAGTATTGAGGATAGTATATAGGATAGTATAGAGAAGAGGATACAGGATAGGATAGAGGATATTATAGGAAAGAGTATAGGATATGGTAGAGGATACGATATTATAGAGAATAGGATAGGATAGAGGATCGGATAGGATAGGATAGGATAGAGGATAGGATAGGATAGGGGAGAGGATAGGATAGAGGATAGGATAGAGGATAGGATAGGAAAGAGGGTAGGATAGCATAGAGGATAGGATAGGATAGAGGATAGGATAGGATAGAGGAGAGGATAGGATAGAGGATAGGATAGAGGATAGGATAGAGGATAGGATAGAGGATAGGATAGAGGATAGGATAGAGGATAGGATAGAGGATTGGATAGGATAGAGGATAGGAGACGATACGGGATAGGATAGGATAGGATAGAGAATAGAATAGGAAAGATGATATTATAGGATTGAGGACAGGATAGGATAGTGGATTGGATAGGATAGAGCAGACGATAGAGGATAGGATAGGATAGAGGATAGGATAGGATAGAGAATATAATAGGATAGATGATATTATATGATAGAGGATAGAATATGATAGAGGATACGATATTATAGAGGATACGATAGGATAGAGGATAGGATAGGATAGAGGATAGGATAGGGGATTGGATAGGATAGAGGATACGAGACGATAGAGGATAGGATACGGTAGAGGATAGGATAGATGACAGGAGACGATAGAGGATAGGATAGGATAGAGGATAGGATAGGATAGAGGATAGGATAGGATAGAGGATAGGATAGGATAGAGGATAGGATAGGATAGAGGAGAGGATAGGATAGAGGATAGGATAGAGGATAGGATAGAGGATAGGATAGAGGATAGGATAGGATAGATGATAGGATAGGATAGAGGATAGGATAGGATAGAGGATAGGATAGGATAGAGGATAGGATACGATAGAGGATAGGATAGGATGGAGTATAGGATAGGATTGAGTATAGGATAGGGTTAAGGATAGGATAGAGGATAGGATAGAGGATTGGATAGAGGATAGGACAGGATACAGGATAGGATAGGATAGAGGATCGGATAGAGGATAGGATAGGATAGAGGATAGGATAGGATAGAGGATTGGATAGGATAGAGGAAAGGATAGAGGATAGGATAGGATAGGGGATAGGATAGGATAGAGGATAGGATAGGATAGAGGATAGGATAGGATAGAGGATAGGATAGGATAGAGGATAGGATAGGATAGAGGATAGGATAGGATAGAGGATAGGATAGGATAGAGGATAGGATAGGATAGAGGATAGGATAGGATAGAGGATATAATAGGATAGATGATATTATATGATAGAGGATAGAATATGATAGAGGATTCGATATTATAGAGGATACGATAGGATAGAGGATAGGATTGGATAGAGGATAGGACAGGATAGAGGATACGATATTATACAGGATAGGATAGGATAGAGGACAGGATAGGATTCAGGATAGGATAGGATAGGATAGGATAGAGGATAGGAGACGATAGAGGATAGGATAGCGGATTGGATAGGATAGAGGACAGGAGACGATAGAGGATAGGATAGGATAGAGGATAGGATAGGATAGAGGATAGGATAGGATAGAGGATAGGATAGGATAGAGGATAGGATAGGATAGAGGATAGGATAGGATAGAGGATAGGATAGGATAGAGGATAGGATAGGATACACGATTGGATAGGATAGAGGAAAGGATAGGATAGAGGATAGGATAGGATAGAGGATAGGATAGGATAGAGGATAGGACAGGATAGAGGATAGGATAGGATAGAGGATAGGATAGGATAGAGGATAGGATAGGATAGAGGATAGGATAGGATAGAGGATAGGATAGGATAGAGGATAGGATACGATAGAGGATACGATAGGATAGAGGATAGGATAGGATAGAGGATAGGATAGGATGGAGTATAGGATAGGATTGAGTATAGGATAGAGGATAGGATAGAGGATTGGATAGGATAGAGGACAGGAGACGATAGAGGATAGGATAGGATAGAGGATAGGATAGGATAGAGGATAGTATAGAGGATAGGATATAGAATAGGATAGAGAAGAGGATAGAGGATAGGATAGAGGATATTATAGGAAAGAGTATAGGATATGATAGAGGATACGATATTATAGAGGATAGGATAGAATAGAGGATCGGACTGGATAGGATAGGATAGAGGATAGGATAGGGGATTGGATAGGATAGAGGACAGGAGACGATAGAGGATAGGATAGATGATAGGATAGGATAGAGGATAGGATAGGATAGAGGATAGGATAGGATAGAGGATAGGATAGGATAGAGGATAGGATAGGATAGAGGATAGGATAGGATAGAGGATAGGATAGGATAGAGGATAGGATATGATAGAGGATAGGATAGGATAGAGGATAGGATAGGATAGAGGATAGGATAGGATAGAGGATAGGATGGGATAGAGGATACGATATTATACAGGATAGGATAGTATAGAGGACAGGATAGGATTCAGGATAGGATAGAGGATTGGATAGGATAGGGGAAATTATAGGATAGATGATAGGATAGGATAGCGGATAGGATATTATTGATGATAGAATAGGATAGAGGATAGGATAGGATTCAGGATAGGATAGGATAGAGGATAGGATAGGATAGAGGATAGGATAGGATAGAGGATAGGATAGAGGATTGGATAGGATAGAGGATAGGATGGGATTCAGGATAGGATAGGATAGAGGATAGGTTAGAATAGAGGATAGGATAGAGGATAGGATAGGATAGAGCATAGGATAGGATAGAGGATAGTATTGAGGATAGTATATAGGATAGTATAGAGAAGAGGATACAGGATAGGATAGAGGATATTATAGGAAAGAGTATAGGATATGGTAGAGGATACGATATTATAGAGAATAGGATAGGATAGAGGATCGGATAGGATAGGATAGGATAGAGGATAGGATAGGATAGGGGAGAGGATAGGATAGAGGATAGGATAGAGGATAGGATAGGAAAGAGGGTAGGATAGCATAGAGGATAGGATAGGATAGAGGATAGGATAGGATAGAGGAGAGGATAGGATAGAGGATAGGATAGAGGATAGGATAGAGGATAGGATAGAGGATAGGATAGAGGATAGGATAGAGGATAGGATAGAGGATTGGATAGGATAGAGGATAGGAGACGATACGGGATAGGATAGGATAGGATAGAGAATAGAATAGGAAAGATGATATTATAGGATTGAGGACAGGATAGGATAGTGGATTGGATAGGATAGAGCAGACGATAGAGGATAGGATAGGATAGAGGATAGGATAGGATAGAGAATATAATAGGATAGATGATATTATATGATAGAGGATAGAATATGATAGAGGATACGATATTATAGAGGATACGATAGGATAGAGGATAGGATAGGATAGAGGATAGGATAGGGGATTGGATAGGATAGAGGATACGAGACGATAGAGGATAGGATACGGTAGAGGATAGGATAGAGGACAGGAGACGATAGAGGATAGGATAGGATAGAGGATAGGATAGGATAGAGGATAGGATAGGATAGAGGATAGGATAGGATAGAGGATAGGATAGGATAGAGGAGAGGATAGGATAGAGGATAGGATAGAGGATAGGATAGAGGATAGGATAGAGGATAGGATAGGATAGATGATAGGATAGGATAGAGGATAGGATAGGATAGAGGATAGGATAGGATAGAGGATAGGATACGATAGAGGATAGGATAGGATGGAGTATAGGATAGGATTGAGTATAGGATAGGGTTAAGGATAGGATAGAGGATAGGATAGAGGATTGGATAGAGGATAGGACAGGATACAGGATAGGATAGGATAGAGGATCGGATAGAGGATAGGATAGGATAGAGGATAGGATAGGATAGAGGATTGGATAGGATAGAGGAAAGGATAGAGGATAGGATAGGATAGGGGATAGGATAGGATAGAGGATAGGATAGGATAGAGGATAGGATAGGATAGAGGATAGGATAGGATAGAGGATAGGATAGGATAGAGGATAGGATAGGATAGAGGATAGGATAGGATAGAGGATAGGATAGGATAGAGGATAGGATAGGGTAGAGGATATAATAGGATAGATGATATTATATGATAGAGGATAGAATATGATAGAGGATTCGATATTATAGAGGATACGATAGGATAGAGGATAGGATTGGATAGAGGATAGGACAGGATAGAGGATACGATATTATACAGGATAGGATAGGATAGAGGACAGGATAGGATTCAGGATAGGATAGGATAGGATAGGATAGAGGATAGGAGACGATAGAGGATAGGATAGCGGATTGGATAGGATAGAGGACAGGAGACGATAGAGGATAGGATAGGATAGAGGATAGGATAGGATAGAGGATAGGATAGGATAGAGGTTAGGATACGATAGAGGATAGGATATGATAGAGGATAGGATAGGACAGAGGATTGGATAGGATAGAGGAAAGGATAGGATATAGGATAGGATTGGATAGAGGATAGGACAGGATACAGGATAGGATAGGATAGAGGATCGGATAGAGGATAGGATAGGATAGAGGATAGGATAGGATAGAGGATTGGATAGGATAGAGGAAAGGATAGAGGATAGGATAGGATAGGGGATAGGATAGGATAGAGGATAGGATAGGATAGAGGATAGGATAGGATAGAGGATAGGATAGGATAGAGGATAGGATAGGATAGAGGATAGGATAGGATAGAGGATAGGATAGGATAGAGGATAGGATAGGATAGAGGATAGGATAGGATAGAGGATATAATAGGATAGATGATATTATATGATAGAGGATAGAATATGATAGAGGATTCGATATTATAGAGGATACGATAGGATAGAGGATAGGATTGGATAGAGGATAGGACAGGATAGAGGATACGATATTATACAGGATAGGATAGGATAGAGGACAGGATAGGATTCAGGATAGGATAGGATAGGATAGGATAGAGGATAGGAGACGATAGAGGATAGGATAGCGGATTGGATAGGATAGAGGACAGGAGACGATAGAGGATAGGATAGGATAGAGGATAGGATAGGATAGAGGATAGTATAGAGGATAGGATATAGGATAGGATAGAGAAGAGGATAGAGGATAGGATAGAGAAGAGGATAGAGGATAGGATAGAGGATATTATAGGAAAGAGTATAGGATATGATAGAGGATACGATATTATAGAGGATAGGATAGGATAGAGGATCGGATAGGATAGGATAGGATAGAGGATAGGATAGGATAGAGGATAGTATAGAGGATAGGATATAGGATAGGATAGAGAAGAGGATAGAGGATAGGATAGAGGATATTATAGGAAAGAGTATAGGATATGATAGAGGATACGATATTATAGAGGATAGGATAGAATAGAGGATCGGACTGGATAGGATAGGATAGAGGATAGGATAGGGGATTGGATAGGATAGCGGACAGGAGACGATAGAGCATAGGATAGAGGATAGGATAGAGGATAGGATAGAGGATAGGATAGGATAGATGATAGGATAGGATAGAGGATAGGATAGGATAGAGGATAGGATAGGATAGAGGATAGGATAGGATAGAGGATCGGATAGGATAGAGGATAGGATAGGATAGAGGATAGGGTACGATAGAGGATAGGATAGGATAGAGGATTGGATAGGATAGAGGAAAGGATAGGATATAGGATAGGATTGGATAGAGGATAGGAGACGATACGGGATAGGATAGGATAGGATAGAGAATAGAATAGGAAAGATGATATTATAGGATTGAGGACAGGATAGGATAGTGGATTGGATAGGATAGAGCAGACGATAGAGGATAGGATAGGATAGAGGATAGGATAGGATAGAGAATATAATAGGTTAGATGATATTATATGATAGAGGATAGAATACGATAGAGGATACGATATTATAGAGGATACGATAAGATAGAGGATACGATATTATAGAGGATAGGATAGGATAGAGGATAGGATAGGATAGAGGATAGGACAGGATAGAGGATACGATATTATACAGGATAGGATAGGATAGAGGACAGGATAGGATTCAGGATAGGATAGGATAGGATAGGATAGAGGATAGGATAGGGGATAGGATAGGATAGAGAATATAATAGGATAGATGATATTATATGATAGAGGATAGAATATGATAGAGGATACGATATTATAGAGGATACGATAGGATAGAGGATAGGATAGGATAGAGGATAGGATAGGGGATTGGATAGGATAGAGGATACGAGACGATAGAGGATAGGATAGGATAGAGGATAGGATAGGATAGAGGATAGGATAGGATAGAGGATAGGATAGGATAGAGGATAGGATAGGATAGAGGATAGGATAGGATAGAGAATATAATAGGATAGATGATATTATATGATAGAGGATAGAATATGATAGAGGATACGGTATTATAGAGGATACGATAGGATAGAGGAGAGGATAGGATAGAGGATAGGAAAGAGGATAGGATAGAGGATAGGATAGAGCATAGGATAGAGGATAGGATAGAGGATAGGAAAGAGGATAGGATAGGATAGAGGATAGGATAGGATAGAGGATAGGATAGGATAGAGGATAGGATAGGATAGAGGATAGGATAGGATAGAGGATAGGATAGGATAGAGGATAGGATAGGATAGAGGATAGGATAGGATAGAGGATAGGATAGGATAGAGGATAGGATAGGATAGAGGATAGGATACGGTAGAGGATAGGATAGAGGACAGGAGACGATAGAGGATAGGATAGGATAGAGGATAGGATAGGATAGAGGATAGGATAGGATAGAGGACAGGATAGGATTCAGGATAGGATATAATAGGATAGGATAGAGGATAGGATAGGGGATTAGTTAGGATAGGGGATTGGATAGGATAGAGGACAGGAGACGATAGAGGATAGGATAGGATAGAGGATAGGATAGGATAGAGGATAGTATAGAGGATAGGATAGAGGATAGGATAGGATAGAGGATAGGATAGGATAGAGGATAGGATAGGATAGAGGATAGGATAGGATAGAGGATAGGATAGGATAGAGGATAGGATAGGATAGAGGATAGGATAGGATAGAGGATAGGATAGGATAGAGGATAGGATAGGATAGAGGATAGGATAGGATAGAGGATAGGATAGGATAGAGGATAGGATAGGATAGAGGATAGGATAGGATAGAGGATAGGATAGGATAGAGGATAGGATAGGATAGAGGATAGGATAGGATAGAGGATAGGATAGGATAGAGGATAGGATAGGATAGAGGATAGGATAGGATAGAGGATAGGATAGGATAGAGGATAGGATGGGATAGAGGATACGATATTATACAGGATAGGATAGGATAGAGGACAGAATAGGATTCAGGATAGGATAGAGGATTGGATAGGATAGGGGAAATTATAGGATAGATGATAGGATAGGATAGCGGATAGGATATTATAGATGATAGAATAGGATAGAGGATAGGATAGGATTCAGGATAGGATAGGATAGAGGATAGGATAGGATAGAGGATAGGATAGGATAGAGGATAGGATAGAGGATTGGATAGGATAGAGGATAGGATGGGATTCAGGATAGGATAGGATAGAGGATAGGTTAGAATAGAGGATAGGATAGAGGATAGGATAGGATAGAGCATAGGATAGGATAGAGGATAGTATTGAGGATAGTATATAGGATAGTATAGAGAAGAGGATACAGGATAGGATAGAGGATATTATAGGAAAGAGTGTAGGATATGGTAGAGGATACGATATTATAGAGAATAGGATAGGATACAGGATCGGATAGGATAGGATAGGATAGAGGATAGGATAGGATAGAGGAGAGGATAGGATAGAGGATAGGAAAGATGATAGGATAGGATAGAGGATAGGATAGGAAAGAGGGTAGGATAGCATAGAGGATAGGATAGGATAGAGGGTAGGATAGAGGATAGGATAGAGGATAGGACAGGATACAGGATAGGATAGGATAGAGGATCGGATAGGATAGAGGATAGGATAGGATAGAGGATAGGATACGATAGAGGATAGGATAGGATAGAGGATATGATAGGATAGAGGATTGGATAGGATAGAGGAAAGGATAGGATATAGGATAGGATTGGATAGAGGATAGGACAGTATACAGGATAGGATAGGATAGAGGATCGGATAGAGGATAGGATAGGATAGAGGATAGGATAGGATAGAGGAAAGGATAGGATAGAGGAGAGGATAGAGGATAGGATAGGATAGGGGATAGGATAGGATAGAGGATATTATAGGATAGAGGATAGGATAGGATAGAGGATAGGATACGATAGAGGATACGATAGGATAGAGGATAGGATAGGATAGACGATTGGATAGGATAGAGGAAAGGATAGGATAGAGGATAGGATAGGATAGAGGATAGGACAGGATACAGGATAGGATAGGATAGAGGATCGGATAGGATAGAGGATAGGATAGGATAGAGGTTAGGATACGATAGAGGATAGGATATGATAGAGGATAGGATAGGACAGAGGATTGGATAGGATAGAGGAAAGAATAGGATATAGGATAGGATTGGATAGAGGATAGGACAGGATACAGGATAGGATAGGATAGAGGATCGGATAGAGGATAGGATAGGATAGAGGATAGGATAGGATAGAGGATTGGATAGGATAGAGGAAAGGATAGAGGATAGGATAGGATAGGGGATAGGATAGGATAGAGGATAGGATAGGATAGAGGATAGGATAGGATAGAGGATAGGATAGGATAGAGGATAGGATAGGATAGAGGATAGGATAGGATAGAGGATCAGATAGGATAGAGGATATAATAGGATAGATGATATTATATGATAGAGGATAGAATATGATAGAGGATTCGATATTATAGAGGATACGATAGGATAGAGGATAGGATAGGATAGAGGATAGGATAGGGGATTGGATAGGATAGAGGATACGAGACGATAGAGGATAGGATAGGATAGAGGATAGGATAGGATAGAGGATAGGATAGGATAGATGATAGGATAGGATAGCGGATAGGATATTATAGATGATAGAATAGGATAGAGGATAGGATAGGATTCAGGATAGGATAGGATAGAGGATAGGATAGGATAGAGGATAGGATAGAGGATTGGATAGGATAGAGGATAGGATGGGATTCAGGATAGGATAGGATAGAGGATAGGTTAGAATAGAGGATAGGATAGAGGATAGGATAGGATAGAGGATAGGATAGGATAGAGGATAGGATAGAGGATTGGATAGGATAGAGGATAGGATGGGATTCAGGATAGGATAGGATAGAGGATAGGTTAGAATAGAGGATAGGATAGAGGATAGGATAGGATAGAGCATAGGATAGGATAGTGGATAGTATTGAGGATAGTATATAGGATAGTATAGAGAAGAGGATACAGGATAGGATAGAGGATATTATAGGAAAGAGTATAGGATATGGTAGAGGATACGATATTATAGAGAATAGGATAGGATACAGGATCGGATAGGATAGGATAGGATAGAGGATAGGATAGGATAGAGGAGAGGATAGGATAGAGGATAGGAAAGAGGATAGGATAGGATAGAGGATAGGATAGGAAAGAGGGTAGGATAGCATAGAGGATAGGATAGGATAGAGGGTAGGATAGAGGATAGGATAGAGGATAGGATAGAGGATAGGATAGAGGATTGGATAGGATAGAAGATAGGAGACGATACGGGATAGGATAGGATAGGATAGAGAATAGAATAGGGAAGATGATATTATAGGATTGAGGACAGGATAGGATAGTGGATTGGATAGGATAGAGCAGACGATAGAAGATAGGATAGGATAGAGGATAGGATAGGATAGAGAATATAATAGGATAGATGATATTATATGATAGAGGATAGAATATGATAGAGGATACGATATTATAGAGGATACGATAGGATAGAGGATAGGATAGGATAGAGGATAGGATAGGGGATTGGATAGGATAGAGGATAGGATACGATAGAGGATAGGATAGGATAGAGGATAGGATAGGATAGAGGATAGGATAGGATAGAGGAGAGGATAGGATAGAGGATAGGATAGAGGATCGGATAGAGGATAGGATAGAGGATACGATATTATAGAGGATAGGATAGGATAGATGATAGGATAGGATAGAGGATAGGACAGGATAGAGGATACGATATTATACAGGATAGGATAGGAGAGAGGACAGGATAGGATTCAGGATAGGATAGGATAGGATAGGATAGAGGATAGGATAGGGGATTGGTTAGGATAGGGGATTGGATCAGATAGAGGATAGGAGACGATAGAGGATAGGATAGCGGATTGGATAGGATAGAGGACAGGAGACGATAGAGGATAGGATAGGATAGAGGATAGGATAGGATAGAGGATAGTATAGAGGATAGGATATAGGATAGGATAGAGAAGAGGATAGAGGATAGGATAGAGTAGAGGATAGAGGATAGGATAGAGGATATTATAGGAAAGAGTATAGGATATGATAGAGGATACGATATTATAGAGGATAGGATAGGATAGAGGACAGAGTTGGGCAAAAATTTATTTTAAAATTTCGAATACAAATAAATGAAATCTATTTTTTATTCGAACTCGTTTCTCTCGGATACATATTCACCGCAGTCTATCCGTCGGATACTTTTCACGATTTTCATTTGTCGTCCGTGGGTCATCCGAATTGCGGAGCAACGGCTATGCGTATCCGACGCTTCTAGCGGCGAGATTTTTTATTTGAGAGAATGTATCCGAAGATACAGCTGATGAGTTGGAAAGTATCTTTGATTTTTATTCGATAGTTTTTAGCAGCGCCCCCATGTATTCGACGGTCAATTTCGTCAGATACTCGCAACTCAGAATGTATCTTAGATTTTCGACGTACGATTTTTGCGTGGCCCAGAGATTTATTCGGATGGTCGATGTAGGGAAGATGATTTATTCGATTTTTTATTCGAGACGAGCATGAGGAATAAATGAAAATCAAATGTATCTTTTATTCAAAATTGTATTCGAAGTTCGGATAAAAGACGGAGCGACGTTGCCAAATCATAATACTTACGTTGTAATATGCAAGTACGTCCTATGGTATAGTGACTCCCATTAATATTCAAACACTATTTATTAATTAAACGATTGTTTAAACCAATGAATTTGTATTATTTAAACGAATGTTTAAACACATACATGTTCATTATTTAAACGATTGTTTAAGCAAATAGATTTGTATTATTTAAACAGATGTTTACATAGGTAAATGTTTATTATTTAAATGACTGTTTAATAAATGAATTTTTATTATTTAATCAGATCTTTCAACCGATACATTTTTATTACTTAAACGATGGTTTAAACAAATAAATTTTTATTATTGAAACAAATGTTTAAACCAATACATTTTTATTATTTAAACAATTGTTTAAACAAATAAAATTTTATTATTTAAACAATTGTTTAAACAAATACATTTTTATTACTTAAACGGTTGTTTAAACAAATAAATTTTTATTATTTAAACAATTGTTTAAACAAATAAATTTTTATTATTGAAACAAATGTTTAAACCAATACATTTTTATTACTTACACGGTTGTTTAAACAAATAAATTTTTATTATTGAAACAAATGTTTAAACCAATACATTTTTATTATTTAAACAATTGTTTAAACAAATAAATTTTTATTATTGAAACAAATGTTTAAACCAATTATCAGTGGATAGGCATAATTTTTTAACGAAGTTTACTGCAAATTTCATGCTGATATCTCTTACGGTTCAACATTTATTGTAAAATGTCACGAAATTTCTCGACCCAGCACAGTGTCCGGCCGTCCAAGGCTGTGTATCGCGATGCAGCATTCGCTTCAGATAATTTTAATTTCGTTAATTTTAAAATGTTCATCTTTTTAAAAAATAGGTCTGTAAAGAGGACACTTGGGGCTATATCCTCATTTTTTTGCAAATTTTTAAAAAGTTCCCTTCTATGAAAAGATTGCATTTGTTGAAAACAACGCACACCTTCGGCCAAAAAGAAAGTAACACATGTTTCGTTCTTCTACTCTCGGAATCATTCGGCAGGGATCGACGTCTGTCGTTGCACACATATGCATATGTATATCGTCATCTGTGATTGCACATATATATGCATATATTTGTAGCCGCTTCGACTGCGGCGAACGTAGATAGAAAAGGACAGCATGCAAACACGGCCGCGTGGCCGAAGGCGCTAGAAAAAGGCAGCACAACCCGATGATATTATTATTCGATTTGTACCGTGTTTGGGCTTATTTTGTTCAGGAAAACATTTTCAATCGGTAGGTAATGATATCATTATGGTAACGTTAATAAGAAATAATATTAGGTATAGTTGGTAAACGCCAATACGCTACTGGTTACAATGTTGCCTCTGATACTGAATCACGACCATATGGAGCGTCGCGTCATGTGCCGCCTGGAGACAACAATGTAAGCGTTTCACCATCACTTATTAATAACAATAAAATGTGTGTTACAATTCATAATTCTGCCATGGGAACATTATTAATCGATTGCAAATAGTTTGCTGATGAAAACAAGTCTAAACACGTCACAAATCTGATAAGTTAGACGGTGCCAGTATTGAAACGTTTCCTTCGAAGTTTATCAACGAATTTTATTTCACTAGCTGACCGTTCCATTTCGATAGAGTCCGCTGCCGTACCAGAGCATGTTTTACAGAGTCGGTAATTCAGAACCGTAGAAAGAAAAATGCCATAGCATGCAATGCCTACATATGTACGTGTACCTGTACATAATACATAATCTAAAGAGTTCTTTATAAAATTGTCTTAATAACTTAACATCCAGCAGAGTACCAATGGTGAAACCCAATGACATTTCCTTTTCTTATAAAGAGTTTTACTCACTGCAAAACGTGACGTAAATTGTTTAAGTAATAAAAATGTGTTTGTTTCAACAATATTTTAAGTAATAAAAATGTACTTAACATCCAGCAGAGTACCAATGGTGAAACCCAATGACATTTCCTTTTCTTATAAAGAGTTTTACTCACTGCAAAACGTGACGTAAATTGTTTAAGTAATAAAAATGTGTTTGTTTCAACAATATTTTAAGTAATAAAAATGTACTGGTTTAATCATTTGTTTCAATAATACAAATGTACTGGTTCAAACATTTGTTTTAATAATAAAAATTTATTTGTTTAAACAATCGTTTAAATAATAAAAATTTAATTGTGAAAACTAGCGTTTAACTAGTAAAAATGTACTGGTGCAAACATTTGTTTCAATAAAAATTTATTTGTTTAAACAATTGTTTAAATAATACAAATTTATTTGTGTAAGCTAGCGTTTAACTA
Organism: Halictus rubicundus; assembly: GCF_050948215.1. Taxonomy (NCBI): domain Eukaryota; kingdom Metazoa; phylum Arthropoda; class Insecta; order Hymenoptera; family Halictidae; genus Halictus; species Halictus rubicundus. The sequence goes on along the minus strand of NW_027488686.1, from coordinate 471,877 downwards.
GTAAAAATGTACTGGTGTAAACATTTGTTTCAATAACAAAAATTTATTTGTTTAAACAATTGTTTAAATAATCAAAATTTATTTATGTAAACAAGCGTTAAAAGTTTAAACGATAAAAAGTGTTCTATTATTAATGGTAGTCACTGTACCGTGGTACGTATTTACGTATTATGGCTTGGCAACGTCGGATAAAAAAGTCGTCCATCCGACCATCGAATACAATTTCGAATAAAAGATACATTTCATTTTCATCTCTGCCAAATACTCGTCCCGAATAAATCCTCAAATAAATCGTCTGGCCACATCGAGCTTCGGATATCGAATAAAAGTTACGAATAAATTTCGCCGCGACATCTGCCTTCGAATACATTCTGAAATTAATTTTTATTCGACGCCTAAAATCGTTCGGATGGTCGGCGGACGCCGAGTATCTACAAATAAATCCGTCGAATAAATGGGGGCGTTGCAATCGACCATCCGAATAAATTCTGACGTAGCCAGAAAATCATCCGGAGGCACATCGAATACAAATCTCGAAACCAGACGCTCGTCGAATAAAGATACAAATAACTGCTCGCGATTCATCCGACTTCGAATAGAAACAAAAGAACAGAGAATTTGTATCCGAAGGCGCTTCAAATAAATTTTTCATCGGATACTGCCCAACTCTGATAGAGGATCGGATAGGATAGGATAGGATAGAGGATAGGATAGGGGATTGGTTAGGATAGGGGATTGGATAGGATACAGGATAGGAGACGATAGAGGATAGGATAGGGGATTGGATAGGATAGAGGACAGGAGACGATAGAGGATAGGATAGGGTAGATTATAGGATAGGATAGAGGATAGGATAGGATAGAGGATAAGATGGGATAGAGGATAGGATAGAATAGAGGATAGGAGAGGATAGAGGATAGGATAGGGTAGAGGATCGGATCAGATAGGATAAAGGATAGGATAGGGGATTGGATAGGATAGAGGATAGGCTACGATAGAGGATAGGATAGGATGGAGTATAGGATAGGATTGAACATAGGATGGGGTGGAGGATAGGATAGGATAGAGGATAGGATATAGGATTTGATAGGATAGAGGATAGGATACGATAGCGGATAGGAGAGGATAGGATAGAGAATACAATAGGAAAGATGATATTATAGGATTGAGGATAGGATGGGATAGTGGATAGGATAGAGGATTGGATAGAATAGAGGATAGGATATAGGATTGGATAGGATAGAGGATAGGATAGGATACAGGATAGGATAGGATAGAGAATAGGATAGAGGATAGGATAGGATAGAGGATAGGATAGGAAAGAGGATTGGATAGGATAGAGGAAAGGATAGGATATAGGATAGGATTGGATAGAGGATAGGACAGGATACAGGATAGGATAGGATAGAGGAAAGGATAGAGGATAGGATAGGATAGGGGATAGGATAGGATAGAGGATAGGATAGGGGATTGGATAGGATAGATGATAGGAGACGATAGAGGATAGGATAGATGATTGGATAGGATAGAGGACAGGAGACGATAGAGGATAGGATAGCATAGAAGAAAGGATAGAGGATAGGATAGAGGATTGGATAGGATAGAGGATATTATAGGGAAGAGGATAGGATATGATAGAGAATACGATATTATAGAGGATAGGATAGGATCGAGGATCGGATAGGATAGACGATTGGATAGGATAGAGGATAGGATAGGATAGAGAATATAATAGGATAGATGATATTATATGATAGAGGATACGATATTATAGAGGATACGATAGGATAGAGGATAGGATAGGATAGAGGATAGGATAGGGGATTGGATAGGATAGAGGATACGAGACGATAGAGGATAGGATACGGTAGAGGCTAGGATAGAGGACAGGGGACGATAGAGGATAGGATAGGATAGAGGATAGGATAGGATAGAGGATAGGATAGGATAGAGGACAGGATAGGATTCAGGATAGGATATAATAAGATAGGATAGAGGATAGGATAGGGGATTAGTTAGGATAGGGGATTGGATAGGATAGAGGATAGGAGACGATAGAGGATAGGATAGGGGATTGGATAGGATAGAGGACAGGAGACGATAGAGGATAGGATAGGATAGAGGAATAGGATAGAATAGAGGATCGGACTGGATAGGATAGGATAGAGGATAGGATAGGGGATTGGATAGGATAGAGGACAGGAGACGATAGAGGATAGGATAGAGGATAGGATAGAGGATAGGATAGGATAGAGGATAGGATAGGATAGAGGATAGGATAGGATAGAGGATAGGATAGGATAGAGGATAGGATAGGATAGAGGATAGGATAGGATAGAGGATAGGATAGGATAGAGGATAGGATAGGATAGAGGATAGGATAGGATAGACGATAGGATAGGATAGAGGATAGGATAGGATAGAGGATAGGATAGGATAGAGGACAGGATAGGATAGAGGATAGGATAGGATAGAGGATAGGATAGGATAGAGGATAGGATAGGATAGAGGATAGGATAGGATAGAGGATAGGATAGGATAGAGGATAGGATAGGATAGAGGATAGGATAGGATAGAGGACAGGATAGAGGATTGGATAGGATAGAGGATAGGATGGGATTCAGGATAGGATAGGATAGAGGATAGGTTAGAATAGAGGATAGGATAGAGGATAGGATAGGATAGATTATAGGATAGGATAGAGGATAGTATTGAGGATAGTATATAGGATAGTATAGAGAAGAGGGTACAGGATAGGATAGAGGATCGGATAGGATAGGATAGGATAGAGGATAGGATAGGGGATTGGATAGGATAGATGATAGGAGACGATAGAGGATAGGATAGATGATTGGATAGGATAGAGGACAGGAGACGATAGAGGATAGGATAGCATAGTAGAAAGGATAGAGGATAGGATAGAGGATAGGATAGGATAGAGGATAGGATAGAGGATAGGATAGAGGATAGGATAGAGGATAGGATAGGATAGAGGATAGGATAGGATAGAGGATGGTATAGGATAGAGGATAGGGTTGGATAGAGGATAGGATAGGATAGAGGATAGGATAGGATAGAGGATAAGATGGGATAGAGGATAGGATAGGATAGAGGATAGGATAGGATAGAGGATAGGATAGGATAGAGGATCGGATCAGATAGGATAAAGGATAGGATAGGGGATTGGATAGGATAGAGGGCAGGAGACGATAGAGGATTGGATAGGATAGAGGATAGGATAGGATAGAGGATAGGATAGGATAGAGGATAGGATATAGGATTGGATAGGATAGAGGATAGGATACGATAGAGGATAGGATAGCATGGAGTATAGGATAGGATTGGACATAGGATAGGGTGGAGGATAGGATAGGATAGAGGATAGGATAGGATAGAGGATAGGATATAGGATTTGATAGGATAGAGGATAGGATACGATAGGGGATAGGAGAGGATAGGATAGAGAATAGAATAGGAAAGATGATATTATAGGATTGAGTATTGGATAGGATAGTGAATAGGATAGAGGATTGGATAGAATAGAGGATAGGATATAGGATTGGATAGGATAGAGGATAGGATACGATAGAGGATAGTATAGGATAGAGGATAGGATAGGATAGAAGATAGGATAGGATAGAGGATACGATATTATACAGGATAGGATAGGATAGGATAGGATAGAGGATAGGATAGGATAGAGGACAGGATAGGATTCAGGATAGGATATAATAGGATAGGATAGAGGATAGGATAGGGGATTAGTTAGGATAGGGGATTGGATAGGATAGAGGACAGGAGACGATAGAGGATAGGATAGGATAGAGGATAGGATAGGATAGAGGATAGTATAGAGGATAGGATATAGGATAGGATAGAGAAGAGGATAGAGGATAGGATAGAGGATATTATAGGAAAGAGTATAGGATATGATACTGGATACGATATTATAGAGGATAGGATAGAATAGAGGATCGGACTGGATAGGATAGGATAGAGGATAGGATAGGGGATTGGATAGGATAGAGGACAGGAGACGATAGAGGATATGATAGAGGATAGGATAGGATAGAGGATAGGATAGGATAGAGGATAGGATATGATAGAGGATAGGATAGGATAGAGGATAGGATAGGATAGAGGATAGGATAGGATAGAGGATAGGATGGGATAGAGGATACGATATTATTCAGGATAGGATAGGATAGAGGACAGGATAGGATTCAGGATAGGATAGAGGATTGGATAGGATAGGGGAAATTATAGGATAGATGATAGGATAGGATAGCGGATAGGATATTATAGATGATAGAATAGGATAGAGGATAGGATAGGATTCAGGATAGGATAGGATAGAGGATAGGATAGGATAGAGGATAGGATAGGATAGAGGATAGGTTAGAATAGAGGATAGGATAGAGGATAGGATAGGATAGAGCATAGGATAGGATAGAGGATAGTATTGAGGATAGTATATGATAGGATAGGATAGAGGATACGATATTATACAGGATAGGATAGGATAGAGGACAGGATAGGATTCAGGATAGGATAGGATAGGATAGGATAGAGGATAGGATAAGGGATTGGATAGGATAGAGGATAGGAGACGATAGAGGATAGGATAGGGGATAGGATAGGATAGACGAGAGGAGACGATAGAGGATAGGATAGGATAGAGGATAGGATAGGATAGAGGATAGGATAGGATAGAGGATAGGATATAGGATAGGATAGAGAAGAGGATAAGGGATAGGATAGAGGATATTATAGGAAAGAGTATAGGATATGATAGAGGATACGATATTATAGAGGATAGGATAGGATAGAGGATCGGATTGGATAGGATAGGATAGAGGATAGGATAGGGGATTGGATAGGATAGAGGATAGGATAGAGGATTGGATAGGATAGAGGATAGGAGACGATACAGGATAGGATAGGGGATTGGATAGGATAGAGGATAGGATAGGATAGAGGATAGGATAGGATAGAGGATCGAATAGGATAGAGGATAGGATAGAGGATAGGATAGAGGATAGGATAGAGGATAGGATAGGATAAAGGATAGGATAGAGGATAGGATAGGATAGAGGATGGGATTGGATAGAGGATAGGGTAGGATAGAGGATAGGATAGGATAGAGGATAGGATAGGATAGAGGATAGGATAGAGGATAGGATAGGATAGAGGATAGGATATAGGATTGGATAGGATAGAGGATAGGAAACGATAGAGGATAGGATAGGACAGAGAATAGGATTTAGGATAGGATAGGATAGAGGATAGGATATAGGATTGGATAGGATAGAGAATAGGATAGGATAGAGGATAGGATATAGGATGGGATAGGATAGAGGATAGGATACGATAGAGGAGAGGATAGAGGATAGGATAGGATAAAGGATAGGATAGGATAGAGGATAGGATAGGGGATTGGATAGGATAGAGGATACGAGATGATAGAGGATAGGATACGGTAGAGGATAGGATAGAGGACAGGAGACGATAGAGGATAGGATAGGATAGAGGATAGGATAGGATAGAGGATAGGATAGGATAGAGGACAGGATAGGATTCAGGATAGGATATAATAGGATAGGATAGAGGATAGGATAGGGGATTAGTTAGGATAGGGGATTGGATAGGATAGAGGACAGGAGACGATAGAGGATAGGATAGGATAGAGGATAGGATAGGATAGAGGATAGTATAGAGGATAGGATATAGGATAGGATAGAGAAGAGGATAGAGTATAGGATAGAGGATATTATAGGAAAGAGTATAGGATATGATAGAGGATACGATATTATAGAGGATAGGATAGAATAGAGGATCGGACTGGATAGGATAGGATAGAGGATAGGATAGGGGATTGGATAGGATAGAGGACAGGAGACGATAGAGGATAGGATAGAGGATAGGATAGGATAGAGGATAGGATAGGATAGAGGATAGGATATGATAGAGGATAGGATAGGATAGAGGATAGGATAGGATAGAGGATAGGATAGGATAGAGGATAGGATGGGATAGAGGATACGATATTATACAGGATAGGATAGGATAGAGGACAGGATAGGATTCAGGATAGGATAGAGGATTGGATAGGATAGGGGAAATTATAGGATAGATGATAGGATAGGATAGCGGATAGGATATTATAGATAATAGAATAGGATAGAGGATAGGATAGGATTCAGGATAGGATAGGATAGAGGATAGGATAGGATAGAGGATAGGATAGGATAGAGGATAGGATAGAGGATTGGATAGGATAGAGGATAGGATGGGATTCAGGATAGGATAGGATAGAGGATAGGTTAGAATAGAGGATAGGATAGAGGATAGGATAGGATAGAGCATAGGATAGGATAGAGGATAGTATTGAGGATAGTATAGGATAGGATAGGATAGAGGATACGATATTATACAGGATAGGATAGGATAGAGGACAGGATAGGATTCAGGATAGGATAGGATAGGATAGGATAGAGGATAGGATAGGGGATTGGATAGGATAGAGGATAGGAGACGATAGAGGATAGGATAGGGGATAGGATAGAGGATAGGATAGGGGATAGGATAGGATAGAGGAGAGGAGACGATAGAGGATAGGATAGGATAGAGGAGAGGAGACGATAGAGGATAGGATAGGATAGAGGATAGGATAGGATAGAGGATAGTATAGAGGATAGGATAGTATAGAGGATAGGATATAGGATAGGATAGAGAAGAGGATAGAGGATAGGATAGAGGATATTATAGGAAAGAGTATAGGATATGATAGAGGATACGATATGATAGAGGATAGGATAGGATAGAGGATCGGATTGGATAGGATAGGATAGAGGATAGGATAGGGGATTGGTTAGGATAGGGGATTGGATAGGATAGAGGATAGGATAGAGGATTGGATAGGATAGAGGATAGGAGACGATACAGGATAGGATAGGGGATTGGATAGGATAGAGGATAGGATAGGATAGAGGATAGGATAGGATAGAGGATAGGATAGGATAGAGGATAGGATAGGATAGAGGATCGGATAGAGGATAGGATAGGATAGAGGATAGGATAGGATAGAGGATAGTATAGAGGATAGGATATAGGATAGGATAGAGAAGAGGATAGAGGATAGGATAGAGTAGAGGATAGAGGATAGGATAGAGGATATTATAGGAAAGAGTATAGGATATGATAGAGGATACGATATTATAGAGGATAGGATAGGATAGAGGATCGGATCAGATAGGATAAAGGATAGGATAGGGGATTGGATAGGATAGAGGATAGGCTACGATAGAGGATAGGATAGGATGGAGTATAGGATAGGATTGAACATAGGATGGGGTGGAGGATAGGATAGGATAGAGGATAGGATATAGGATTTGATAGGATAGAGGATAGGATACGATAGCGGATAGGAGAGGATAGGATAGAGAATACAATAGGAAAGATGATATTATAGGATTGAGGATAGGATGGGATAGTGGATAGGATAGAGGATTGGATAGAATAGAGGATAGGATATAGGATTGGATAGGATAGAGGATAGGATAGGATACAGGATAGGATAGGATAGAGAATAGGATAGAGGATAGGATAGGATAGAGGATAGGATAGGAAAGAGGATTGGATAGGATAGAGGAAAGGATAGGATATAGGATAGGATTGGATAGAGGATAGGACAGGATACAGGATAGGATAGGATAGAGGAAAGGATAGAGGATAGGATAGGATAGGGGATAGGATAGGATAGAGGATAGGATAGGGGATTGGATAGGATAGATGATAGGAGACGACAGAGGATAGGATAGATGATTGGATAGGATAGAGGACAGGAGACGATAGAGGATAGGATAGCATAGAAGAAAGGATAGAGGATAGGATAGAGGATTGGATAGGATAGAGGATATTATAGGGAAGAGGATAGGATATGATAGAGAATACGATATTATAGAGGATAGGATAGGATCGAGGATCGGATAGGATAGACGATTGGATAGGATAGAGGATAGGATAGGATAGAGAATATAATAGGATAGATGATATTATATGATAGAGGATACGATATTATAGAGGATACGATAGGATAGAGGATAGGATAGGATAGAGGATAGGATAGGGGATTGGATAGGATAGAGGATACGAGACGATAGAGGATAGGATACGGTAGAGGCTAGGATAGAGGACAGGGGACGATAGAGGATAGGATAGGATAGAGGATAGGATAGGATAGAGGATAGGATAGGATAGAGGACAGGATAGGATTCAGGATAGGATATAATAAGATAGGATAGAGGATAGGATAGGGGATTAGTTAGGATAGGGGATTGGATAGGATAGAGGATAGGAGACGATAGAGGATAGGATAGGGGATTGGATAGGATAGAGGACAGGAGACGATAGAGGATAGGATAGGATAGAGGAATAGGATAGAATAGAGGATCGGACTGGATAGGATAGGATAGAGGATAGGATAGGGGATTGGATAGGATAGAGGACAGGAGACGATAGAGGATAGGATAGAGGATAGGATAGAGGATAGGATAGGATAGAGGATAGGATAGGATAGAGGATAGGATAGGATAGAGGATAGGATAGGATAGAGGATAGGATAGGATAGAGGATAGGATAGGATAGAGGATAGGATAGGATAGAGGATAGGATAGGATAGAGGATAGGATAGGATAGAGGATAGGATAGGATAGACGATAGGATAGGATAGAGGATAGGATAGGATAGAGGATAGGATAGGATAGAGGACAGGATAGGATAGAGGATAGGATAGGATAGAGGATAGGATAGGATAGAGGATAGGATAGGATAGAGGATAGGATAGGATAGAGGATAGGATAGGATAGAGGATAGGATAGGATAGAGGACAGGATAGAGGATTGGATAGGATAGAGGATAGGATGGGATTCAGGATAGGATAGGATAGAGGATAGGTTAGAATAGAGGATAGGATAGAGGATAGGATAGGATAGATTATAGGATAGGATAGAGGATAGTATTGAGGATAGTATATAGGATAGTATAGAGAAGAGGGTACAGGATAGGATAGAGGATCGGATAGGATAGGATAGGATAGAGGATAGGATAGGGGATTGGATAGGATAGATGATAGGAGACGATAGAGGATAGGATAGATGATTGGATAGGATAGAGGACAGGAGACGATAGAGGATAGGATAGCATAGTAGAAAGGATAGAGGATAGGATAGAGGATAGGATAGGATAGAGGATAGGATAGAGGATAGGATAGAGGATAGGATAGAGGATAGGATAGGATAGAGGATAGGATAGGATAGAGGATGGTATAGGATAGAGGATAGGGTTGGATAGAGGATAGGATAGGATAGAGGATAGGATAGGATAGAGGATAAGATGGGATAGAGGATAGGATAGGATAGAGGATAGGATAGGATAGAGGATCGGATCAGATAGGATAAAGGATAGGATAGGGGATTGGATAGGATAGAGGGCAGGAGACGATAGAGGATTGGATAGGATAGAGGATAGGATAGGATAGAGGATAGGATAGGATAGAGGATAGGATATAGGATTGGATAGGATAGAGGATAGGATACGATAGAGGATAGGATAGCATGGAGTATAGGATAGGATTGGACATAGGATAGGGTGGAGGATAGGATAGGATAGAGGATAGGATAGGATAGAGGATAGGATATAGGATTTGATAGGATAGAGGATAGGATACGATAGGGGATAGGAGAGGATAGGATAGAGAATAGAATAGGAAAGATGATATTATAGGATTGAGTATTGGATAGGATAGTGAATAGGATAGAGGATTGGATAGAATAGAGGATAGGATATAGGATTGGATAGGATAGAGGATAGGATACGATAGAGGATAGTATAGGATAGAGGATAGGATAGGATAGAAGATAGGATAGGATAGAGGATACGATATTATACAGGATAGGATAGGATAGGATAGGATAGAGGATAGGATAGGGGATTAGTTAGGATAGGGGATTGGATAGGATAGAGGACAGGAGACGATAGAGGATAGGATAGGATAGAGGATAGGATAGGATAGAGGATAGTATAGAGGATAGGATATAGGATAGGATAGAGAAGAGGATAGAGGATAGGATAGAGGATATTATAGGAAAGAGTATAAGATATGATACAGGATACGATATTATAGAGGATAGGATAGAATAGAGGATCGGACTGGATAGGATAGGATAGAGGATAGGATAGGGGATTGGATAGGATAGAGGACAGGAGACGATAGAGGATAGGATAGAGGATAGGATAGGATAGAGGATAGGATAGGATAGAGGATAGGATATGATAGAGGATAGGATAGGATAGAGGATAGGATAGGATAGAGGATAGGATAGGATAGAGGATAGGATGGGATAGAGGATACGATATTATACAGGATAGGATAGGATAGAGGACAGGATAGGATTCAGGATAGGATAGAGGATTGGATAGGATAGGGGAAATTATAGGATAGATGATAGGATAGGATAGCGGATAGGATATTATAGATGATAGAATAGGATAGAGGATAGGATAGGATTCAGGATAGGATAGGATAGAGGATAGGATAGGATAGAGGATAGGATAGGATAGAGGATAGGTTAGAATAGAGGATAGGATAGAGGATAGGATAGGATAGAGCATAGGATAGGATAGAGGATAGTATTGAGGATAGTATATGATAGGATAGGATAGAGGATACGATATTATACAGGATAGGATAGGATAGAGGACAGGATAGGATTCAGGATAGGATAGGATAGGATAGGATAGAGGATAGGAAAAGGGATTGGATAGGATAGAGGATAGGAGACGATAGAGGATAGGATAGGGGATAGGATAGGATAGACGAGAGGAGACGATAGAGGATAGGATAGGATAGAGGATAGGATAGGATAGAGGATAGGATAGGATAGAGGATAGGATATAGGATAGGATAGAGAAGAGGATAAGGGATAGGATAGAGGATATTATAGGAAAGAGTATAGGATATGATAGAGGATACGATATTATAGAGGATAGGATAGGATAGAGGATCGGATTGGATAGGATAGGATAGAGGATAGGATAGGGGATTGGATAGGATAGAGGATAGGATAGAGGATTGGATAGGATAGAGGATAGGAGACGATACAGGATAGGATAGGGGATTGGATAGGATAGAGGATAGGATAGGATAGAGGATAGGATAGGATAGAGGATCGAATAGGATAGAGGATAGGATAGAGGATAGGATAGAGGATAGGATAGAGGATAGGATAGGATAAAGGATAGGATAGAGGATAGGATAGGATAGAGGATGTGATTGGATAGAGGATAGGGTAGGATAGAGGATAGGATAGGATAGAGGATAGGATAGGATAGAGGATAGGATAGAGGATAGGATAGGATAGAGGATAGGATATAGGATTGGATAGGATAGAGGATAGGAAACGATAGAGGATAGGATAGGACAGAGAATAGGATTTAGGATAGGATAGGATAGAGGATAGGATATAGGATTGGATAGGATAGAGAATAGGATAGGATAGAGGATAGGATATAGGATGGGATAGGATAGAGGATAGGATACGATAGAGGAGAGGATAGAGGATAGGATAGGATAAAGGATAGGATAGGATAGAGGATAGGATAGGGGATTGGATAGGATAGAGGATACGAGATGATAGAGGATAGGATACGGTAGAGGATAGGATAGAGGACAGGAGACGATAGAGGATAGGATAGAATAGAGGATAGGATAGGATAGAGGATAGGATAGGATAGAGGACAGGATAGGATTCAGGATAGGATATAATAGGATAGGATAGAGGATAGGATAGGGGATTAGTTAGGATAGGGGATTGGATAGGATAGAGGACAGGAGACGATAGAGGATAGGATAGGATAGAGGATATTATAGGAAAGAGTATAGGATATGATAGAGGATACCATATTATAGAGGATAGGATAGAATAGAGGATCGGACTGGATAGGATAGGATAGAGGATAGGATAGGGGATTGGATAGGATAGAGGACAGGAGACGATAGAGGATAGGATAGAGGATAGGATAGGATATGATAGAGGATAGGATAGGATAGAGGATAGGATAGGATAGAGGATAGGATAGGATAGAGGATAGGATGGGATAGAGGATACGATATTATACAGGATAGGATAGGATAGAGGACAGGATAGGATTCAGGATAGGATAGAGGATTGGATAGGATAGGGGAAATTATAGGATAGATGATAGGATAGGATAGCGGATAGGATATTATAGATGATAGAATAGGATAGAGGATAGGATAGGATTCAGGATAGGATAGGATAGAGGATAGGATAGGATAGAGGATAGGATAGGATAGAGGATAGGATAGAGGATTGGATAGGATAGAGGATAGGATGGGATTCAGGATAGGATAGGATAGAGGATAGGTTAGAATAGAGGATAGGATAGAGGATAGGATAGGATAGAGCATAGGATAGGATAGAGGATAGTATTGAGGATAGTATAGGATAGGATAGGATAGAGGATACGATATTATACAGGATAGGATAGGATAGAGGACAGGATAGGATTCAGGATAGGATAGGATAGGATAGGATAGAGGATAGGATAGGGGATTGGATAGGATAGAGGATAGGAGACGATAGAGGATAGGATAGGGGATAGGATAGAGGATAGGATAGGGGATAGGATAGGATAGAGGAGAGGAGACGATAGAGGATAGGATAGGATAGAGGAGAGGAGACGATAGAGGATAGGATAGGATAGAGGATAGGATAGGATAGAGGATAGTATAGAGGATAGGATAGTATAGAGGATAGGATATAGGATAGGATAGAGAAGAGGATAGAGGATAGGATAGAGGATATTATAGGAAAGAGTATAGGATATGATAGAGGATACGATATGATAGAGGATAGGATAGGATAGAGGATCGGATTGGATAGGATAGGATAGAGGATAGGATAGGGGATTGGTTAGGATAGGGGATTGGATAGGATAGAGGATAGGATAGAGGATTGGATAGGATAGAGGATAGGAGACGATACAGGATAGGATAGGGGATTGGATAGGATAGAGGATAGGATAGGATAGAGGATAGGATAGGATAGAGGATAGGATAGGATAGAGGATAGGATAGGATAGAGGATCGGATAGAGGATAGGATAGGATAGAGGATAGGATAGGATAGAGGAAAGGATAGAGGATAGGATAGGATAGGGGATAGGATAGGATAGAGGATAGGATAGGATAGAGGATAGGATAGGATAGAGGATAGCATAGGATAGAGGATAGGATAGGAAAGAGGGTAGGATAGGATAGAGGAAAGGATAGGATATAGGATAGGATTGGATAGAGGATAGGATAGGATAGAGGATAGGATAGGATAGACGATAGGATAGGATAGAGGATAGGATAGGATAGAATATAGGATAGGATACGATAGAGGATACGATAGGATAGAGGATAGGATAGGATAGAGGATAGGATAGGTTAGAGGATAGGATATGATAGAGTAAACGATATTATAGAGGATAGGATAGAGGATAGGACAGGATACAGGATAGGATAGGATAGAGGATCGGATAGAGGATAGGATAGGATAGAGGAAAGGATAGAGGATAGGATAGGATAGGGGATAGGATAGGATAGAGGATAGGATAGGATAGAGGATAGGATAGGATAGAGGATAGGATAGGATAGAGGATAGGATAGGATAGAGGATAGGATAGAGGATAGGATAGGATAGAGGATAGGATAGGATAGAGGATAGGATAGGATATAGGATAGGATACGATATAGGATACGATAGGAAAGAGGGTAGGATAGCATAGAGGATAGGATAGGATAGAGGATAGGATAGGATAGAGGATACGATAGGATAGAGGATAGGATAGGATAGAGGATAGGATAGGATAGAGGATAGGATAGGATAGACGATAGGATAGGATAGAGGATTTGATAGGATAGAGGATAGGATAGAGGATAGGATAGAGGATAGGATAGGATAGAGGATAGGATAGGATAGAGGATAGGATAGAGGATAGGATAGAGGATAGGATAGGATAGACGATAGGATAGGATAGAGGATAGGACAGGATACAGGGTAGGATAGGATAGAGGATAGGATAGGATAGAGGATAGGATAGGATTGAGGAGAGGGTAGAGGATAGGATAGGATAGGGGATAGGATAGGATAGAGGATAGGATAGGATAGAGGATCGGATATAGGATAGGATAGGATAGAGGATAGGATAGGATAGAGGATAGGATAGGATAGAGGATAGGATAGGATAGAGGATAGGATAGGATAGAGGATAGGATAGGATAGAGGATAGGATAGGATAGAGGATAGGATAGGATAGAGGATAGGATAGGATAGAGGATAGGATAGGATAGAGGATAGGATAGAGGATAGGATAGAGGATAGGATAGAGGATAGGATAGAGGATAGGATAGGATAGAGGATAGGATAGGATAGAGGATAGGATAGGATAGAGGATAGGATAGGATAGAGGATAGGATAGGATAGAGGATAGGATAGGATAGGATAGAGGATAGGATAGGATATAGGATAGGATACGATAGAGGATACGATAGGAAAGAGGGTAGGATAGCATAGAGGATAGGATAGGATAGAGGATAGGATAGGATAGAGGATACGATAGGATAGAGGATAGGATAGGATAGAGGATAGGATAGGATAGAGGATAGTAATAGGATAGACGATAGGATAGGGTAGAGGATAGGATAGGATAGAGGATAGGATAGAGGATAGGATAGAGGATAGGATAGAGGATAGGATAGGATAGAGGATAGGATAGAGGATAGGATAGAGGATAGGATAGAGGATAGGATAGAGGATAGGATAGAGGATAGGATAGGATAGAGGATAGGATAGGATAGAGGATAGGATAGAGGATAGGATAGGATAGAGGATAGGATAGGATAGAGGATAGGATAGGATATAGGATAGGATACGATAGAGGATACGATAGGAAAGAGGGTAGGATAGCATAGAGGATAGGATAGGATAGAGGATAGGATAGGATAGAGGATACGATAAGATAGAGGATAGGATAGGATAGAGGATAGGATAGGATAGAGGATAGGATAGGATAGACGATGGGATAGGATAGAGGATAGGACAGGATACAGGATAGGATAGGATAGAGGATCGGATAGAGGATAGGATAGGGTAGGGGATAGGATAGGATAGAGGATAGTATAGGATAGAGGATATGATAGGATAGAGGATAGGATAGGATAGAGGATTGGATAGGATAGAGGAAAGGATAGGATAGAGGATAGGATAGGATTGAGGATAGGACAGGATACAGGATAGGATAGGATAGAGGATCGGATAGGATATAGGATAGGATAGGATAGAGGATAGGATAGGATAGAGGATAGGATAGGATAGAGGATAGGATAGGATAGAGGATAGGATAGGATAGAGGATAGGATAGGATAGAGGATAGGATAGAGGATAGGATAGAGGATAGGATAGAGGATAGGATAGAGGATAGGATAGGATAGAGGATAGGATAGAGGATAGGATAGGATAGAGGATAGGATAGGATAGAGGATAGGATAGGATATAGGATAGGATACGATAGAGGATACGATAGGAAAGAGGGTAGGATAGCATAGAGGATAGGATAGGATAGAGGATAGGATAGGATAGAGGATACGATAGGATAGAGGATAGGATAGGATAGAGGATAGGATAGAGGATAGGATAGGATAGAGGATAGGATAGGATATAGGATAGGATACGATAGAGGATACGATAGGAAAGAGGGTAGGATAGCATAGAGGATAGGATAGGATAGAGGATAGGATAGGATAGACGATAGGATAGGATAGAGGATATTATAGGATAGAGGAAAGGATAGGATATAGGATAGGATTGGATAGAGGATAGGACATGATACAGGGTAGGATAGGATAGAGGATAGGATAGGATAGAGGAGAGGATAGAGGATAGGATAGGATAGGGGATAGGATAGGATAGAGGATAGGATAGGATAGAGGATCGGATATAGGATAGGATAGGATAGAGGATAGGGTAGGATAGAGGATAGGATAGGATAGAGGATAGGATAGGATAGAGGATAGGATAGGATAGAGGATAGGATAGGATAGAGGATAGGATAGGATAGAGGATAGGATAGGATAGAGGATAGGATAGGATAGAGGATAGGATAGGATACAGGATAGGATAGGATAGAGGATAGGATAGGATAGAGGATAGGATAGGATAGAGGATAGGATAGGATAGAGGATAGGATAGGATAGAGGATAGGATAGGATAGAGGATAGGATAGGATAGAGGATAGAGGATAGAGGATAGAGGATAGAGGATAGAGGATAGAGGATAGAGGATAGAGGATAGAGGATAGAGGATAGAGGATAGAGGATAGAGGATAGAGGATAGAGGATAGAGGATATGATAGGATAGAGGATAGGATAGAGGATAGGATAGGATAGGGGATAGGATAGGATAGAGGATAGTATAGGATAGAGGATATGATAGGATAGAGGATAGGATAGGATAGAGGATTGGATAGGATAGAGGAAAGGATAGGATAGAGGATAGGATAGGATTGAGGATAGGACAGGATACAGGATAGGATAGGATAGAGGATCGGATAGGATATAGGATAGGATTGGATAGAGGAGAGGATAGGATACAGGATAGGATAGGATAGAGGATCGGATAGAGGATAGGATAGGATAGAGGATAGGATAGGATAGAGGAAAGGATAGAGGATAGGATAGGATAGAGGATAGGATAGGATAGAGGATAGGATAGGATAGAGGATAGGATAGGATATAGGATAGGATACGATAGAGGATACGATAGGAAAGAGGGTAGGATAGCATAGAGGATAGGATAGGATAGAGGATAGGATAGGATAGAGGATACGATAGGATAGAGGATAGGATAGGATAGAGGATAGGATAGGATAGAGGATAGGATAGGATAGACGATAGGATAGGATAGAGGATAGGATAGGATAGAGGATAGGATAGAGGATAGGATAGAGGATAGGATAGAGGATAGGATAGGATAGAGGATAGGATAGAGGATAGGATAGGATAGACGATAGGATAGGATAGAGGATAGGATAGGATAGAGGAAAGGATAGGATATAGGATAGGATTGGATAGAGGATAGGACAGGATACAGGGTAGGATAGGATAGAGGATAGGATAGAGGATAGGATGGGGACCGAGGGGATATGGGCTTAGTAGTGGTGACTCGGATCCACTACTAGGTATGCCACAGTGGTGGCGGTCATATCCCTAAAATCCTCTACGCTCCACCTCCTCGTGGTGGTCCCTGGGAACACACATAGTTGTGTGTTGCTAACGGAGCGAGGGGTATTCCGCGGAAAGTAGTCCCAATGATGTATGAGGCGATGCCGGCGGGATCTTCGGATCCTGGCAGGGCCTCCCTTGCCGGTAAGGCTCACACGGAGGGATAAAAAACCGCGGAATGGGTCCTGCGATAACGACCGGGGAGGTCGCCGCAGGGCCCTTGCCGTAAACCGGTGGTCATGTTTTACCGGAACGGTGGTCTTATCTTAATCGGCCGGGCCGCGAGGATGATAACCTCTATAAAAATCCCTAATGCCCTAAGCTTAGGAGCGCGGCGAGAGGGTACGCCCTGGCTACAGGGCGCGGCTGGTGGGGTACATCAGCCACTAGCGCACCATCTCTGGATACCTGGCGAACTCCAGTTGAAATTAGCCTTACCCGGGCAAGGAGGCTCTGCCCGGGCGGACGTGTTTTTTCCTGCCAATCTCGTGGGACCAGATATGGAATCGTATAATAAAAATCTTGATGTTGTGGGGGAGGCTGCCGATACGGCAGCAGCTGTGGCGGGGGAAGAGACGGCAGCGGTCACTGCCGGGGAGGGGATGGCAGCGGTTACTGCCGGGGAGGACGCGGTCGTGGTCATCGCGGACGAGGACTCGGATGGGGATGAAACAATCATCTCCATCTCGAGCTCCGTCGGCTCGATCGTGACGCGCGGGGGCGCGGAGAAGCGGGGCGCGACATCTGGGGTCTCTGACCCCAAGCGTGCCCGGTTAGAGGGGGGGCAGCACACCCGCGGCGGGTCGGTGTCGCGGACGGACCCCGGGGAGGGCTCGTCGGGGACGCCCACCATGGATCTGGCCCTCGGCGGCCGCGCCGAGAGGAGTCAGACGAGGAGGGTGGATGACCTCATCGAGCTGGGTGGGAGGATGCCGACAGCGCAGCTAGTAGGGGAGGTGGAGGAGGCGATGTTGAGGGTGGAGAGAGTCTCCACCGTCTCAAAGGGCCTCAAGGGGGACCTGGCTAAAGACTTGCGGGATTGTTCTGCAGTCGCCAGGGCCCACTGCACCACCTTGATGCAGCGGTGCTTTACCGGGATGGCGTGGCAGGGTAGCCAGGAGGTGGCCCGCCTCCGCGAGCAGAACGCGGCCCTCGCGAAGGAGGCGGGTGACCTCCGGGCGAGGCTCCGGTCAATGGAGGCCGGGCGGCGGGCGAACACCGACAGCGGTCGCCGGGCGGGACATGCGCCAATAGGGGAAGCGCCCCCCGCCTCCTCGACAGCGGGGGTCCGTACGCGGGGGATGGAGGCGATGGGACCGTCGGGGGAGGGAGCGGGAGTTTTGGACTCCGAAGCCCTGCTTCTCCGGGTCGGCGCGCTGATAACGGCCAGGAACCGGGAGCTAGAGGCCCGGATGGAGGAGCGGTTCCGGACGATTCTGGCCGGGTTGGCCCCGGCCCTCCGGGCGGAGGGTAAATCGGCGCGCGAGGCGACGCCGGTGGCTTCTCTGCCGGCGACGTCTGTCACCAAGGGGACTGGACCGGTGGTCGTGTCCAACGTGAGGGTGGTGCCCCCCGTTATCATTCCGCCACCGGTCGTCCCGGCCTCGTGGATGGAGGTGACGAGCAAGGCGGCGAAGAGGGCCAAGAAGAAGATGGCCGCGGAGGAGGCTGCGGCGAGAGCAGCCGCGGCCGAGGCAGCTGCCGCCGCTTCACGGCTGCAGGCTGCGAGGGAGCCGAGGGCGGCGGGCGGCGCACGAGTGCAGGGCGGCGCGAGCGCGGCGAAGCCCGCCGCCGGGAGGGACGGTGGCCTGGGACGCACCCCCAGAACGGCAGCAGTGGCCATCACCATCCCCGAGAGCTGCAAGCTCACTTATTCGGAGGTGATGGCCAGGGCAAAAGAGAGGGTGGACCTCAAGGCTATCGGGATCGAGTCGGGGGTGCTTCCCAGGCGGTCGAAAACCGGCGGGATCCTCCTGGAGGTCAGGGGCACGGGGTGCCAGGAGAAGGCACGGGCCCTCTCCGGGAGGATCGCCGAGGCGCTTGGGGGGACCGGGGTTAAGGTCTCCCAGGCGGTCAAGCGCGGCGAGGTGCGCGTGGCGGGCCTGGACGACTCGGTGTCGCCCGGGGACGTAGCGGCGGCGCTGGCGGCGGCGGGGGGGTGTTCCGCGGCGGAGTTCCGGGTCGGCGAGATCCGCAGACCCGCCTCGGAGCAGGCGCTGGGCTCCTGTTGGGCCCAGGGCCCCCTCGCGGCCGTCAAGAAAGTGTTGGCGGGAGGCCGGCTGCTGGTCGGCTGGTCCTCGGCCCGCGTCGAGGCGCTGAGGGAGCGGCCCCTCCAATGCTTCCGTTGTTTGGAGACGGGGCACACGCGGGCGACATGCAAGAGCGCGGTCGACAGAGGCGCGATGTGCTACCGCTGCGGGGCGGCGGAGCACCGGGCTTCGGCCTGTAAGGCCGCCCCCAGGTGTCCGCTCTGCGCGGACCTGGGGAGACCATCGGGCCATAGATTCGGGGCCAAAGCGTGTGCCCCGGCTCCCAAGAGGGGCCGCGCGGCGACGAAAGAGAAGGGCGCGTCTGGGGCTGCATCCGCGCAGCGGCCGCAGACGGCGCCGGGGGCCCGGACCTCCCAGGGAGGGGACTCTGCAGAGCCCATGTTAGAGTATGTACTTTTAATCCTACTCCGGTTCTGCAGGCGAACCTCAACCACTCGCGCGCGGCACAGGACCTGTTTGTCCAAGCCGTGCGCGAGTGGGGGGCTGGGCTGGCAGTTGCGGCGGAGCCGTACGCAATCCCCGAACACCCCTTCTGGGTGGGGGACGAGATCGGCTCCGTAGTAATAGTGGCGGGAAGCCGCCCCGGGTCCCCGTCGGTCTCCCTTCTGGAGCGGGGCGAGGGATTCGTGGCGGTGCAATGGGGGGACATCGCGGTTGTCGGGATCTACATCTCGCCGAGCTGTGGCCTCGATCAATTTCGGGGGTTCCTGGGTGGGCTGAACAGCTGCATCGCGCGGTGCAGCGCCCGCCCGGTTCTCGTTTTGGGAGACTTCAATGCCCACGCGGTATCGTGGGGGAGTCCCAGGACGACCACTAGGGGTAGCGAGGTGTTAACCTGGGCGGCCGGCCTGGATCTCCGGTTGATTAACCGGGGATCCACGCCGACGTGCGTGCGTCCGCAGGGGGTCTCGATTGTCGACCTGACATGGGGGACTCCCTCGGCCGTGCGCCGGGTGTCGGGATGGAGGGTGGCCGAGGAGATAGAGATTGCGTCAGACCATACGCCCATCGTCATGGACGTGTGGCCCACCCTCCACGCGCGGGATTCCCGGCCGGGCCGGGGGGACCGACGGCCGCGATGGGCCTTGAAGCGGCTGGACGCGGACGCGTTCGGGGCCGCGGTAGCCGCGGCGACATGGACGGGGCCGGCCCTGTCCGAGCTGGCGCCTGCGCAAGGGGCGACGCGGCTGCGGGAGGTAATGACGGCGGTGTGCGACACCGCCATGCCCCGCAGCCGGTTCGCCCCCAGGAGGGCGGCGTACTGGTGGTCCGCCGGCATTGCGGAGCTCCGGCGTGCCTGCAATGCCGCGCGGCGTCGGTACGGCCGAGCGCGTAGGAGGCGCGACGACGAGGAGGCGACGGCGAGGCTCGGCGGGGAGTACCGAGCCGCGCTCGGGGTTCTCCGCAGGGCTATCGCGCGGGCCAAGGCCGACGCGTGGTCGGAGCTCGTCGGCACGGTGGACTCCGATCCATGGGGGCGCCCGTACAAGCTTGTCATGAACAAGCTGCGCGCGTGGGCGCCTCCGGTGACGGAGTCGATGGACCCCCACCTGCTCGAGGGAGTGGTGGCGTCCCTCTTCCCGCGAGAGGGGGGACAACTGCGCCGCTCCCATTGGGAACAGGAGCCTCTCTCCTGGTCCGCAGAGTGGGAGGTGTCGGCCGGCGAGCTGGGTGAGGCGATGGCCAGGGCGCGGCGGGTGGGCCGCAAGGCCCCGGGCCCGGACGGGGTGCCGGGCCGCGCGTTGGTCTTGGCCCTGGAGGGGGGACTCGCCGCCGAACTCCGGCAGCTGTATAACGGCTGTCTGAGGGAGGGGGTGTTCCCCACGGAGTGGAAGTCGGGCAGGTTGGTCCTCCTTCCGAAGGGGGGCAAGTCCCGGGACTCGCCCTCAGGGTACCGGCCAATTTGTCTGCTGGACGAGGCGGGGAAGTTGTTCGAGCGCGTACTCGTTGGACGCCTCGTCCGGCACCTGTCGGCGGGAGGGGTCCCCGATCTGAGCGGGGTTCAATTCGGCTTCCGGGAGGGTCTCTCCACCGTCGACGCTATTCGGCGGGTGAGGGCTCTCTCGGAGGCCTGTATATCGCTTGGATATCGCTAACGCGTTCAACACCGTCCCCTGGGATCGGATAATGGAGGCCCTGGTCTTCCACCGGGTGCCTCTGTATCTCAGAAGGGTGATTGGGAGCTATCTCTCCGACAGGGGTATAGAGTATCCCGGCCGGTACGGGATGGTGCGCAGGGGCGTCGTGCGCGGGGTTCCGCAGGGCTCGGTGTTGGGCCCGTTGCTGTGGAATCTTGCGTACGATCGCGTCCTGCGGGAGGAGATGCCTCCCGGGGTCAGCCTGACGTGTTACGCCGACGACACGCTGGTATTGGCCACCGGGAGGTATGCGAAGGAGGCCATCTGCCTGGCGGAGCGCGGCGCGTGGCGCGCGGTGCGCGCGATCCGGTCGCTGGGCCTAGAGGTGTCCGTCGAGAAAACCAGGGCCATGTGGTTTCTCCGCTCGGCCCGGTTGGCGGCGCCTCCCCAGTGCTGGATCTGCGTGGGGGAGGGGATGGTCAAGGTCGGGTCCCAGATGCGGTACCTGGGACTCGAGCTTGACGGCCGGTGGCGTTTTGACCGCCACCTTGAGTCGCTGGCGCCCCGGGCGGAGAGGGCGACCGCTGCGCTCGGTCGCCTTCTCCCGAATCTCGGGGGACCCTGTGGACGGGTGCGTCGTCTGTTCGCGGTGGTGGTGCGAGTTTTGGTCCTGTACGGAGCCCCTGTGTGGGCGCGCGATGTCTTGGCTAGGGGGCGCAGTGGCGGCACACGGTCGCTGCTGCGTCGCATCGAGCGCAGGCTGGCCATAGGCATCGTGCGGGGGTACCGCACCATTTCATACGCGACGGCGATGGTGATGTCGGGGCTGATCCCCCTCGAGCTGGAGGCCCGCGTGTTGGCGGATGTGCATACGCACTCCAGGGAACTCCGGCTCCGGGGGGTGGCCCCGGATCAGGCGCGGCTCATGGTGGATGAGCTCAGGCGACATGCTCGGCGGCACGCAGCCCGGGAGTGGCGCGATAGCCTTCCCGGGACGAGGGAGGGCGAGAGGCGGGCCGTTCGGGCCATCCTCCCGGTGTTCGATCAATGGAACAGGGGATGGATGGGGCATAGGGTCTCCTACCGTGTGACGCAGGTGATGAGCGGGCACGGGTGCTTCGGCGACTACCTGTGTCGCATCGGGAGGGAGACCGAGGAGGCGTGTCACCACTGCGGCGAGCCGCGGGACACGGCGCAACACACTCTGGAGGAGTGTCCGGCATGGGGGGGAGAGCGCCGTGCCCTGCGGCGCGCGGTGGGCCACGACCTCTCGCTCCCGGCTGTCGTCGCTGCGGCAGCCGGTGGCGAGGAGGCGTGGAGGGGGTTCGCTTCCTTCTGCGAGCGGGTTATGCTGCGGAAGGAGGCTGCGGAACGGGATCGGGAGCGTAATCACGATCCCGGCCGAAGGGGGGGAGGCGGCGCAGGGTACGCCCCGGGGGCGTACCCCCGTTGCGACGCCTCTGACGCGAGCGGGGACGCCCTTGATGATCTCGAGGCGGGGGATCGGATATCCCCTTACACTCGGTCACCAACGGCGTCCCCGGAGGCCGCCGGGCATCTCGAGCGGGGGCTCGGATGCTCATCGGGCGGCCTAACAGGGGGGAAGGCGCCACGTCGTCCGTTGCGTGGTGCCTTCGGATAGAGTAGGTACGGGAGGGGGCCGCGTCCCCCCCTGGGTGGTATGCTAAGGCGGGGGCACAACGGATTGACATGCGCGCGCAGAGCACGGGTGCCCCCAGGAGTCTAGGGACGGACGGGGAGGAGTTAGTGGGTATACTCGGCGTTGCAACAACCAGCCGAGGAGTCCCACATAACCCGGACCACCCCCCCCCCCGGGGGGGTTCGGGTATCCGTAACGAGATTACCTCCTCGGAAAAAAAAAAAAAAAAAATAGGATAGAGGATAGGATAGGATAGAGGAGAGGATAGAGGATAGGATAGGATAGGGGATAGGATAGGATAGAGGATAGGATAGGATAGAGGATCGGATATAGGATAGGATAGGATAGAGGATAGGATAGGATAGAGGATAGGATAGGATAGAGGATAGGATAGGATAGAGGATAGGATAGGATAGAGGATAGGATAGGATAGAGGATAGGATAGGATAGAGGATAGGATAGAGAATAGGATAGGAAAGAGGATAGGATAGGGGATTGGATAGGATAGATGATATTATAGGAAAGAGGATAGGATATGATAGAGGATACGCTATTATAGAGGATAGGATAGGATCGAGGATCGGATAGGATAGAGGATTGGATAGGATAGAGGATAGGTTACGATAGAGGATATTATAGGATGCAGTATAGGATAGGATTGAAAATAGGATAGGGTGGAGGATAGGATAGGATAGAGAATAGAATAGGAAAGATGATATTATAGGATTGAGGACAGAATAGGACAGAGGATACGATATTATAGAGGATAGGATAGGATAGAGCATAGGATAGGATAGAGGATAGTATAGAGGATATCATATAGGATTGGATAGAGAAGAGGATAGAGGATAGGATAGAGGATATTTTAGGAAAGAGGATAGGATATGATAGAGGATACGATACTATAGAGGATAGGATAGGATAGAGGATCGGATAGGATAGGATAGGATCGAGGATCGGATAGGATAGAGGATTGCATAGGATAGAGGATAGGATAGGATAGAGGATAGGATAGGATAGAGGATAGGATAGGATAGAGGATAGGATAGGATAGAGAATAGAATAGGAAAGATGATATTATAGGATTGAGGATAGCATAGGATAGTGGATAGGACAGAGGATTGGATAGGGTAGAGGATTGGATAGGATAGAGGATAGGAAGATCGGATTGGATAGCATAGAGGATAGGATACGATAGAGGATATAATAGTATAGAGAATAGGATAGAGCATAGGATAGGATAGAGGATAGGATATAGGATTGGATAGGATAGAGGATAGGATACGAAAGAGGATAGGATAGGGTAGGATACAGAATAGGTTAGGATAGATGATATTATAAGATAGAGGACAGACTAGGACAGAGGATACGATATTATAGAGGATAGGATAGGATAGAGTATAGGATAGGATAGAGGATAGTATAGAGGATATCATATAGGATAGGATAGAGAAGAGGATAGAGGATAGGATAGAGCATATTATAGGAAAGAGGATAGAATATGATAGAGGATATGATACTATAGAGGATACGATAGGATAGAGGATCGGATAGGATAGGATAGGATAGAGGATAGGATAGGGGATTGGTTAGGATAGGGGATTGGATAGGATAGAGGATAGGAGACGATAGAGGATAGGATAGATGATTGGATAGGATAGAGGACAGGAGACGATAGAGGATAGGATAGGATAGATTATAGGATAGGATAGAGGATAGGATAGGATAGAGGATAGGATAGGATAGAGGATAGGATAGGATAGAGGATAGGATAGGATAGAAGATAGGATAGGATAGAGGATACGATATTATACAGGATAGGATAGGATAGAGGACAGGATAGGATTCAGGATAGGATAGGATAGGATAGGATAGAGGATAGGATAGGGGATTGGTTAGGATAGGGGATTGGATAGGATAGAGGATAGGATAGGGGATAGGATAGGATAGAGGAGAGGAGACGATAGAGGATAGGATAGGATAGAGGATAGGATAGGATAGAGGATACTATAGAGGATAGGATATAGGATAGGATAGAGAAGAGGATAGAGGATAGGATAGAGGATATTATAGGAAAGAGTATAGGATATGATAGAGGATAGGATAGGATAGAGGATAGGATAGAGGATACGATATTATACAGGATAGGATAGGATAGAGGATCGGATTGGATAGGATAGGATAGAGGATAGGATAGGGGATTGGATAGGATAGAGGATAGGATAGAGGATTGGATAGGATAGAGGATAGGATAGAGGATAGGATAGGATAGAGGATAGGATAGGATAGAGGATCGAATAGGATAGAGGATAGGATAGAGGATAGGATAGGATAGAGGATAGGATAGGATAGAGGATCGAATAGGATAGAGGATAGGATAGAGGATAGGATAGAGGATAGGATAGAGGATAGGATAGGATAAAGGATAGGATAGAGGATAGGATAAAGGATAGGATAGAGGATAGGATAGGATAGAGGATGGGATTGGATAGAGGATAGGGTAGGATAGAGGATAGGATAGGATAGAGGATAGGATAGGATAGAGGATAGGATAGAGGATAGGATAGGATAGAGGATAGGATATAGGATTGGATAGGATAGAGGATAGGAAACGATAGAGGATAGGATAGGACAGAGAATAGGATTTAGGATAGGATAGGATAGAGGATAGGATATAGGATTGGATAGGATAGAGAATAGGATAGGAAAGAGGATAGGATAGGGGATTGGATAGGATAGATGATATTATAGGAAAGAGGATAGGATATGATAGATGATACGCTATTATAGAGGATAGGTTAGGATCGAGGATCGGATAGGATAGAGGATTGCATAGGATAGAGGATAGGATAGGATAGAGGATAGGATATAGGATGGGATAGGATAGAGGATAGGATACGATAGAGGAGAGGATAGAGGATAGGATAGGATAGAGGATAGGATAGGATAGAGGACAGGATAGGATTCAGGATAGGATAGAGGATTGGATAGGATAGGGGAAATTATAGGATAGATGATAGGATAGGATAGCGGATAGGATATTATAGATGATAGAATAGGATAGAGGATAGGATAGGATTCAGGATAGGATAGGATAGAGGATAGGATAGGATAGAGGATAGGATAGGATAGAGGATAGGATAGGGGATTGGATAGGATAGAGGACAGGAGACGATAGAGGATAGGATAGAGGATAGGATAGGATAGAGGATAGGATAGGATAGAGGATAGGATATGATAGAGGATAGGATAGGATAGAGGATAGGATAGGATAGAGGATAGGATAGGATAGAGGATAGGATGGGATAGAGGATACGATATTATACAGGATAGGATAGGATAGAGGACAGGATAGGATTCAGGATAGGATAGAGGATTGGATAGGATAGGGGAAATTATAGGATAGATGATAGGATAGGATAGCGGATAGGATATTATAGATGATAGAATAGGATAGAGGATAGGATAGGATTCAGGATAGGATAGGATAGAGGATAGGATAGGATAGAGGATAGGATAGGATAGAGGATAGGATAGAGGATTGGATAGGATAGAGGATAGGATGGGATTCAGGATAGGATAGGATAGAGGATAGGTTAGAATAGAGGATAGGATAGAGGATAGGATAGGATAGAGCATAGGATAGGATAGAGGATAGTATTGAGGATAGTATAGGATAGGATAGGATAGAGGATACGATATTATACAGGATAGGATAGGATAGAGGACAGGATAGGATTCAGGATAGGATAGGATAGGATAGGATAGGATAGAGGATAGGATAGGGGATTGGATAGGATAGAGGATAGGAGACGATAGAGGATAGGATAGGGGATAGGATAGAGGATAGGATAGGATAGAGGATAGTATAGAGGATAGGATATAGGATAGGATAGAGAAGAGGATAGAGGATAGGATAGAGGATATTATAGGAAAGAGTATAGGATATGATAGAGGATACGATATTGTAGAGGATAGGATAGGATAGAGGATCGGATTGGATAGGATAGGATTGAGGATAGGATAGGGGATTGGTTAGGATAGGGGATTGGATAGGATAGAGGATAGGATAGAGGATTGGATAGGATAGAGGATAGGAGACGATACAGGATAGGATAGGGGATTGGATAGGATAGAGGATAGGATAGGATAGAGGATAGGATAGGATAGAGGATAGAATAGGATAGAGGATAGGATAGAGGATAGGATAGGATAAAGGATAGGATAGAGGATAGGATAGGATAGAGGATGGGATTGGATAGAGGATAGGGTAGGATAGAGGATATCATAGGATAGAGGATAGGATAGGATAGAGGATAAGATAGGATAGAGGATAGGATATAGGATTGGATAGGATAGAGGATAGGATACGATAGAGGATAGGATAGGATAGAGAATATAATAGAGGATAGGATAGGATAGAGGATAGGATATAGGATTGGATAGGATAGAGAATAGGATAGGAAAGAGGATAGGATAGGGGATTGGATAGGATAGATGATATTATAGGAAAGAGGATAGGATATGATAGAGGATAGGATATAGGATGGGATAGGATAGAGGATAGGATAGGATAGAGGATAGGATAGGAAAGGGGATAGAATAGGATAGAGGATAGGATAGAGGATAGGATAGGATAAAGGATAGGATAGAGGATAGGATAGGATAGAGGATGGGATAGGATAGAGGATAGGGTAGGATAGAGGATAGGATAGGATAGAGGATAGGATAGGATAGATGATTGGATAGGATAGAGGATAGGATAGGATAGGGGATAGGGTAGGATTGAGGATATTATACGATAGAGGATTGGATAGAATAGAGGATATTATAGGATAGAGGATAGGATAGGATAGAGCATAGGATAGTGGATAGAATAGAGGATTGGATAGGATAGAAGATATTATAGGATAGACGATAGGATAGGATAGACGATAATATAGGATAGAGTATACGATAGGATTGAGGATAGGATAGCATAGAGGATAGGATAGAATAGAGGATAGGATAAGATAAGGATAGGATAGGATAGAGAATAGGATAGGATAGAGGATACAGGATACAGGATACAGGATAGGATAGAATAGAGGATAGGATAGGATAGAGGATAGGATAGGATAGAGGATAGGATAGAGAATAGGATAGGAAAGAGGATAGGATAGGGGATTGGATAGGATAGATGATATTAT
Organism: Halictus rubicundus; assembly: GCF_050948215.1. NCBI lineage: Eukaryota > Metazoa > Arthropoda > Insecta > Hymenoptera > Halictidae > Halictus > Halictus rubicundus. The sequence continues at coordinate 443,334 of NW_027488686.1, read as the reverse complement.
AGGAAAGAGGATAGGATATGATAGAGGATACGCTATTATAGAGGATAGGATAGGATCGAGGATCGGATAGGATAGAGGATTGGATAGGATAGAGGATAGGATAGGATAGAGGATAGGATAGGATAGAGGATAGGATAGAGGATAGGATAGGGGATTGGTTATGGATAGGGGATTGGATAGGATAGAGGATAGGATAGGGGATAGGATAGGATAGAGGAGAGGAGACGATAGAGGATAGGATAGGATAGAGGAGAGGATAGAGGATAGGATAGAGGATATTATAGGAAAGAGTATAGGATATGATAGAGGATACGATATGATAGAGGATAGGATAGGATAGAGGATCGGATTGGATAGGATAGGATAGAGGATAGGATAGGGGATTGGTTAGGATAGGGGATTGGATAGGATAGAGGATAGGATAGAGGATTGGTTAGGATAGAGGATAGGAGACGATACAGGATAGGATAGGGGATTGGATAGGATGGAGGATAGGATAGGATAGAGGATAGGATAGGATAGAGGATAGGATAGGATAGAGGATAGGATAGGATAGAGGATAGGATAGGATAGAGAATAGGATAGAGGATAGTATAGGATAGACAATAGGACAGGATATAGGACAGGATAGGATAGAGGATAGGATAGGATAGATGATTGGATAGGATAGAGGATAGGATAGGATAGGGGATAGGGTAGGATTGAGGATATTATACGATAGAGGATTGGATAGAATAGAGGATATTATAGGATAGAGGATAGGATAGGATAGAGCATAGGAAAGAGGATAGGATAGGGGATTGGATAGGATAGATGATATTATAGGAAAGAGGATAGGATATGATAGAGGATACGCTATTATAGAGGATAGGATAGGATCGAGGATCGGATAGGATAGAGGATTGGATAGGATAGAGGATAGGTTACGATAGAGGATATTATAGGATGCAGTATAGGATAGGATTGAAAATAGGATAGGGTGGAGGATAGGATAGGATAGAGAATAGAATAGGAAAGATGATATTATAGGATTGAGGACAGAATAGGACAGAGGATACGATATTATAGAGGATAGGATAGGATAGAGGATAGGATAGAGGATAGGATGGGGGATAGGATAGAGGATAGGATAGAGGATAGGATATTATAGAGCATAGGATAGGAAGGAGGATAGTATAGAGGATATCATATAGGATAGGATAGAGAAGAGGATAGAGGATAGGATAGAGGATATTATAGGAAAGATGATAGGATATGATAGAGGATACGATACTATAGAGGATAGGATAGGATAGAGGATCGGATAGGATAGGATAGGATCGAGGATCGGATAGGATAGATGATTGCATAGGATAGAGGATAGGATAGGATAGATGATAGGATATAGGATTGGATAGGATAGAGAATAGGATAGAGGATAGTATAGGATAGACAATAGGACAGGATATAGGACAGGATAGGATAGAGGATAGGATAGGATAGATGATTGGATAGGATAGAGGATAGGATAGGATAGGGGATAGGGTAGGATTGAGGATATTATACGATAGAGGATTGGATAGAATAGAGGATATTATAGGATAGAGGATAGGATAGGATAGAGCATAGGATAGAGGATAGAATAGAGGATTGAATAGGATAGAAGATATTATAGGATAGACGATAGGATAGGATAGACGATAGGATAGGATAGAGTATACGATAGGATTGAGGATAGGATAGCATAGAGGATAGGATAGAATAGAGGATAGGATAAGATAAGGATAGGATAGGATAGAGGATAGGATAGGATAGAGGATACAGGATACAGGATACAGGATAGGGTAGGATAGAGGATAGGATAGGATAGAGGATAGGATAGGATAGAGGATAGGATAGGATAGAGGATAGGATAGAGAATAGGATAGGAAAGAGGATAGGATAGGGGATTGGATAGGATAGATGATATTATAGGAAAGAGGATAGGATATGATAGAGGATACGCTATTATAGAGGATAGGATAGGATCGAGGATCGGATAGGATAGAGGATTGGATAGGAAAGAGGATAGGTTACGATAGAGGATATTATAGGATGCAGTATAGGATAGGATTGAAAATAGGATAGGGTGGAGGATAGGATAGGATAGAGAATAGAATAGGAAAGATGATATTATAGGATTGAGGACAGAATAGGACAGAGGATACGATATTATAGAGGATAGGATAGGATAGAGGATAGGATAGAGGATAGGATGGGGGATAGGATAGAGGATAGGATAGAGGATAGGATAGGATAGAGCATAGGATAGGATAGAGGATAGTATAGAGGATATCATATAGGATAGGATAGAGAAGAGGATAGAGGATAGGATAGCATAGACAATAGGACAGGATATAGGACAAGATAGGATAGAGGATAGGATAGGATAGATGATTGGATAGGATAGAGGATAGGATAGGATAGGGGATAGGGTAGGATTGAGGATATTATACGATAGAGGATTGGATAGAATAGAGGATATTATAGGATAGAGGATAGGATAGGATAGAGCATAGGACAGAGGATAGAATAGAGGATTGGATAGGATAGAAGATATTATAGGATAGACGATAGGATAGGATAGACGATAGGATAGGATAGAGTATACGATAGGATTGAGGATAGGATAGAATAGAGGATAGGATAAGATAAGGATAGGATAGGATAGACGATAGGATAGGATAGAGTATACGATAGGATTGAGGATAGGATAGCATAGAGGATAGGATAGAATAGAGGATAGGATAAGATAAGGATAGGATAGGATAGAGGATAGGATAGGATAGAGGATACAGGATACAGGATACAGGATACAGGATAGGATAGGATAGAGGATAGGATAGGATAGAGGATAGGATAGGATAGAGGATAGGATAGGATAGAGGATAGGATAGAGAATAGGATAGGAAAGAGGATAGGATAGGGGATTGGATAGGATAGATGATATTATAGGAAAGAGGATAGGATATGATAGAGGATACGCTATTATAGAGGATAGGATAGGATCGAGGATCGGATAGGATAGAGGATTGGATAGGATAGAGGATAGGATAGGATAGAGGGTAGGATAGGATAGAGGATAGGATAGAGGATAGGATAGGGGATTGGTTAGGATAGGGGATTGGATAGGATAGAGGATAGGATAGGGGATAGGATAGGATAGAGGAGAGGAGACGATAGAAGATAGGATAGGATAGAGGATAGGATAGGGGATAGGATAGGTTAGAGGAGAGGAGACGATAGAGGATAGGATAGGATAGAGGATAGGATAGGATAGAGGATAGTATAGAGGATAGGATAGTATAGAGGATAGGATATAGGATAGGATAGAGAAGAGGATAGAGGATAGGATAGAGGATATTATAGGAAAGAGTATAGGATATGATAGAGGATACGATATTATAGAGGATAGGATAGGATAGAGGATCGGATTGGATAGGATAGGATAGAGGATAGGATAGGGGATTGGTTAGGATAGGGTATTGGATAGGATAGAGGATAGGATAGAGGATTGGATGGGATAGAGGATAGGAGACGATACAGGATAGGATAGGGGATTGGATAGGATAGAGGATAGGATAGGATAGAGGATAGGATAGGATAGAGGATAGAATAGGATAGAGGATAGGATAGAGGATAGGATAGGATAAAGGATAGGATAGAGGATAGGATAGGATAGAGGATGGGATAGGATAGAGGATAGGGTAGGATAGAGGATAGGATAGGATAGAGGATAGGATAGGATAGAGGATAGGATAGAGGATAGGATAGAGGATAGGATAGAGGATAGGATAGGATAGAGGATAGGATATAGGATTGGATAGGATAGAGCATAGGATAGGATAGAGGATAGGATATAGGATTGGATAGGATAGAGGATAGGATACGAAAGAGGATAGGATAGGGTAGGATACAGAATAGGTTAGGATAGATGATATTATAAGATAGAGGACAGACTAGGACAGAGGATACGATATTATAGAGGATAGGATAGGATAGAGTATAGGATAGGATAGAGGATAGTATAGAGGATATCATATAGGATAGGATAGAGAAGAGGATAGAGGATAGGATAGAGCATATTATAGGAAAGAGGATAGAATATGATAGAGGATATGATACTATAGAGGATACGATAGGATAGAGGATCGGATAGGATAGGATAGGATAGAGGATAGGATAGGGGATTGGTTAGGATAGGGGATTGGATAGGATAGAGGATAGGAGACGATAGAGGATAGGATAGATGATTGGATAGGATAGAGGACAGGAGACGATAGAGGATAGGATAGGATAGATTATAGGATAGGATAGAGGATAGGATAGGATAGAGGATAGGATAGGATAGAGGATAGGATAGGATAGAGGATAGGATAGGATAGAAGATAGGATAGGATAGAGGATACGATATTATACAGGATAGGATAGGATAGAGGACAGGATAGGATTCAGGATAGGATAGGATAGGATAGGATAGAGGATAGGATAGGGGATTGGTTAGGATAGGGGATTGGATAGGATAGAGGATAGGATAGGGGATAGGATAGGATAGAGGAGAGGAGACGATAGAGGATAGGATAGGATAGAGGATAGGATAGGATAGAGGATACTATAGAGGATAGGATATAGGATAGGATAGAGAAGAGGATAGAGGATAGGATAGAGGATATTATAGGAAAGAGTATAGGATATGATAGAGGATAGGATAGGATAGAGGATAGGATAGAGGATACGATATTATACAGGATAGGATAGGATAGAGGATCGGATTGGATAGGATAGGATAGAGGATAGGATAGGGGATTGGATAGGATAGAGGATAGGATAGAGGATTGGATAGGATAGAGGATAGGATAGAGGATAGGATAGGATAGAGGATAGGATAGGATAGAGGATCGAATAGGATAGAGGATAGGATAGAGGATAGGATAGGATAGAGGATAGGATAGGATAGAGGATCGAATAGGATAGAGGATAGGATAGAGGATAGGATAGAGGATAGGATAGAGGATAGGATAGGATAAAGGATAGGATAGAGGATAGGATAAAGGATAGGATAGAGGATAGGATAGGATAGAGGATGGGATTGGATAGAGGATAGGGTAGGATAGAGGATAGGATAGGATAGAGGATAGGATAGGATAGAGGATAGGATAGAGGATAGGATAGGATAGAGGATAGGATATAGGATTGGATAGGATAGAGGATAGGAAACGATAGAGGATAGGATAGGACAGAGAATAGGATTTAGGATAGGATAGGATAGAGGATAGGATATAGGATTGGATAGGATAGAGAATAGGATAGGAAAGAGGATAGGATAGGGGATTGGATAGGATAGATGATATTATAGGAAAGAGGATAGGATATGATAGATGATACGCTATTATAGAGGATAGGTTAGGATCGAGGATCGGATAGGATAGAGGATTGCATAGGATAGAGGATAGGATAGGATAGAGGATAGGATATAGGATGGGATAGGATAGAGGATAGGATACGATAGAGGAGAGGATAGAGGATAGGATAGGATAGAGGATAGGATAGGATAGAGGACAGGATAGGATTCAGGATAGGATAGAGGATTGGATAGGATAGGGGAAATTATAGGATAGATGATAGGATAGGATAGCGGATAGGATATTATAGATGATAGAATAGGATAGAGGATAGGATAGGATTCAGGATAGGATAGGATAGAGGATAGGATAGGATAGAGGATAGGATAGGATAGAGGATAGGATAGGGGATTGGATAGGATAGAGGACAGGAGACGATAGAGGATAGGATAGAGGATAGGATAGGATAGAGGATAGGATAGGATAGAGGATAGGATATGATAGAGGATAGGATAGGATAGAGGATAGGATAGGATAGAGGATAGGATAGGATAGAGGATAGGATGGGATAGAGGATACGATATTATACAGGATAGGATAGGATAGAGGACAGGATAGGATTCAGGATAGGATAGAGGATTGGATAGGATAGGGGAAATTATAGGATAGATGATAGGATAGGATAGCGGATAGGATATTATAGATGATAGAATAGGATAGAGGATAGGATAGGATTCAGGATAGGATAGGATAGAGGATAGGATAGGATAGAGGATAGGATAGGATAGAGGATAGGATAGAGGATTGGATAGGATAGAGGATAGGATGGGATTCAGGATAGGATAGGATAGAGGATAGGTTAGAATAGAGGATAGGATAGAGGATAGGATAGGATAGAGCATAGGATAGGATAGAGGATAGTATTGAGGATAGTATAGGATAGGATAGATAGAGGATACGATATTATACAGGATAGGATAGGATAGAGGACAGGATAGGATTCAGGATAGGATAGGATAGGATAGGATAGGATAGAGGATAGGATAGGGGATTGGATAGGATAGAGGATAGGAGACGATAGAGGATAGGATAGGGGATAGGATAGAGGATAGGATAGGATAGAGGATAGTATAGAGGATAGGATATAGGATAGGATAGAGAAGAGGATAGAGGATAGGATAGAGGATATTATAGGAAAGAGTATAGGATATGATAGAGGATACGATATTGTAGAGGATAGGATAGGATAGAGGATCGGATTGGATAGGATAGGATTGAGGATAGGATAGGGGATTGGTTAGGATAGGGGATTGGATAGGATAGAGGATAGGATAGAGGATTGGATAGGATAGAGGATAGGAGACGATACAGGATAGGATAGGGGATTGGATAGGATAGAGGATAGGATAGGATAGAGGATAGGATAGGATAGAGGATAGAATAGGATAGAGGATAGGATAGAGGATAGGATAGGATAAAGGATAGGATAGAGGATAGGATAGGATAGAGGATGGGATTGGATAGAGGATAGGGTAGGATAGAGGATATCATAGGATAGAGGATAGGATAGGATAGAGGATAAGATAGGATAGAGGATAGGATATAGGATTGGATAGGATAGAGGATAGGATACGATAGAGGATAGGATAGGATAGAGAATATAATAGAGGATAGGATAGGATAGAGGATAGGATATAGGATTGGATAGGATAGAGAATAGGATAGGAAAGAGGATAGGATAGGGGATTGGATAGGATAGATGATATTATAGGAAAGAGGATAGGATATGATAGAGGATAGGATATAGGATGGGATAGGATAGAGGATAGGATAGGATAGAGGATAGGATAGGAAAGGGGATAGAATAGGATAGAGGATAGGATAGAGGATAGGATAGGATAAAGGATAGGATAGAGGATAGGATAGGATAGAGGATGGGATAGGATAGAGGATAGGGTAGGATAGAGGATAGGATAGGATAGAGGATAGGATAGGATAGATGATTGGATAGGATAGAGGATAGGATAGGATAGGGGATAGGGTAGGATTGAGGATATTATACGATAGAGGATTGGATAGAATAGAGGATATTATAGGATAGAGGATAGGATAGGATAGAGCATAGGATAGTGGATAGAATAGAGGATTGGATAGGATAGAAGATATTATAGGATAGACGATAGGATAGGATAGACGATAATATAGGATAGAGTATACGATAGGATTGAGGATAGGATAGCATAGAGGATAGGATAGAATAGAGGATAGGATAAGATAAGGATAGGATAGGATAGAGAATAGGATAGGATAGGGGATACAGGATACAGGATACAGGATAGGATAGAATAGAGGATAGGATAGGATAGAGGATAGGATAGGATAGAGGATAGGATAGAGAATAGGATAGGAAAGAGGATAGGATAGGGGATTGGATAGGATAGATGATATTATAGGAAAGAGGATAGGATATGATAGAGGATACGCTATTATAGAGGATAGGATAGGATCGAGGATCGGATAGGATAGAGGATTGGATAGGATAGAGGATAGGATAGGATAGAGGATAGGATAGGATAGAGGATAGGATAGAGGATAGGATAGGGGATTGGTTATGGATAGGGGATTGGATAGGATAGAGGATAGGATAGGGGATAGGATAGGATAGAGGAGAGGAGACGATAGAGGATAGGATAGGATAGAGGAGAGGATAGAGGATAGGATAGAGGATATTATAGGAAAGAGTATAGGATATGATAGAGGATACGATATGATAGAGGATAGGATAGGATAGAGGATCGGATTGGATAGGATAGGATAGAGGATAGGATAGGGGATTGGTTAGGATAGGGGATTGGATAGGATAGAGGATAGGATAGAGGATTGGTTAGGATAGAGGATAGGAGACGATACAGGATAGGATAGGGGATTGGATAGGATGGAGGATAGGATAGGATAGAGGATAGGATAGGATAGAGGATAGGATAGGATAGAGGATAGGATAGGATAGAGGATAGGATAGGATAGAGAATAGGATAGAGGATAGTATAGGATAGACAATAGGACAGGATATAGGACAGGATAGGATAGAGGATAGGATAGGATAGATGATTGGATAGGATAGAGGATAGGATAGGATAGGGGATAGGGTAGGATTGAGGATATTATACGATAGAGGATTGGATAGAATAGAGGATATTATAGGATAGAGGATAGGATAGGATAGAGCATAGGAAAGAGGATAGGATAGGGGATTGGATAGGATAGATGATATTATAGGAAAGAGGATAGGATATGATAGAGGATACGCTATTATAGAGGATAGGATAGGATCGAGGATCGGATAGGATAGAGGATTGGATAGGATAGAGGATAGGTTACGATAGAGGATATTATAGGATGCAGTATAGGATAGGATTGAAAATAGGATAGGGTGGAGGATAGGATAGGATAGAGAATAGAATAGGAAAGATGATATTATAGGATTGAGGACAGAATAGGACAGAGGATACGATATTATAGAGGATAGGATAGGATAGAGGATAGGATAGAGGATAGGATGGGGGATAGGATAGAGGATAGGATAGAGGATAGGATATTATAGAGCATAGGATAGGAAGGAGGATAGTATAGAGGATATCATATAGGATAGGATAGAGAAGAGGATAGAGGATAGGATAGAGGATATTATAGGAAAGATGATAGGATATGATAGAGGATACGATACTATAGAGGATAGGATAGGATAGAGGATCGGATAGGATAGGATAGGATCGAGGATCGGATAGGATAGATGATTGCATAGGATAGAGGATAGGATAGGATAGATGATAGGATATAGGATTGGATAGGATAGAGAATAGGATAGAGGATAGTATAGGATAGACAATAGGACAGGATATAGGACAGGATAGGATAGAGGATAGGATAGGATAGATGATTGGATAGGATAGAGGATAGGATAGGATAGGGGATAGGGTAGGATTGAGGATATTATACGATAGAGGATTGGATAGAATAGAGGATATTATAGGATAGAGGATAGGATAGGATAGAGCATAGGATAGAGGATAGAATAGAGGATTGAATAGGATAGAAGATATTATAGGATAGACGATAGGATAGGATAGACGATAGGATAGGATAGAGTATACGATAGGATTGAGGATAGGATAGCATAGAGGATAGGATAGAATAGAGGATAGGATAAGATAAGGATAGGATAGGATAGAGGATAGGATAGGATAGAGGATACAGGATACAGGATACAGGATAGGGTAGGATAGAGGATAGGATAGGATAGAGGATAGGATAGAGGATAGGATAGGATAGAGGATAGGATAGGATAGAGGATAGGATAGAGAATAGGATAGGAAAGAGGATAGGATAGGGGATTGGATAGGATAGATGATATTATAGGAAAGAGGATAGGATATGATAGAGGATACGCTATTATAGAGGATAGGATAGGATCGAGGATCGGATAGGATAGAGGATTGGATAGGAAAGAGGATAGGTTACGATAGAGGATATTATAGGATGCAGTATAGGATAGGATTGAAAATAGGATAGGGTGGAGGATAGGATAGGATAGAGAATAGAATAGGAAAGATGATATTATAGGATTGAGGACAGAATAGGACAGAGGATACGATATTATAGAGGATAGGATAGGATAGAGGATAGGATAGAGGATAGGATGGGGGATAGGATAGAGGATAGGATAGAGGATAGGATAGGATAGAGCATAGGATAGGATAGAGGATAGTATAGAGGATATCATATAGGATAGGATAGAGAAGAGGATAGAGGATAGGATAGCATAGACAATAGGACAGGATATAGGACAAGATAGGATAGAGGATAGGATAGGATAGATGATTGGATAGGATAGAGGATAGGATAGGATAGGGGATAGGGTAGGATTGAGGATATTATACGATAGAGGATTGGATAGAATAGAGGATATTATAGGATAGAGGATAGGATAGGATAGAGCATAGGACAGAGGATAGAATAGAGGATTGGATAGGATAGAAGATATTATAGGATAGACGATAGGATAGGATAGACGATAGGATAGGATAGAGTATACGATAGGATTGAGGATAGGATAGAATAGAGGATAGGATAAGATAAGGATAGGATAGGATAGACGATAGGATAGGATAGAGTATACGATAGGATTGAGGATAGGATAGCATAGAGGATAGGATAGAATAGAGGATAGGATAAGATAAGGATAGGATAGGATAGAGGATAGGATAGGATAGAGGATACAGGATACAGGATACAGGATACAGGATAGGATAGGATAGAGGATAGGATAGGATAGAGGATAGGATAGGATAGAGGATAGGATAGGATAGAGGATAGGATAGAGAATAGGATAGGAAAGAGGATAGGATAGGGGATTGGATAGGATAGATGATATTATAGGAAAGAGGATAGGATATGATAGAGGATACGCTATTATAGAGGATAGGATAGGATCGAGGATCGGATAGGATAGAGGATTGGATAGGATAGAGGATAGGATAGGATAGAGGGTAGGATAGGATAGAGGATAGGATAGAGGATAGGATAGGGGATTGGTTAGGATAGGGGATTGGATAGGATAGAGGATAGGATAGGGGATAGGATAGGATAGAGGAGAGGAGACGATAGAAGATAGGATAGGATAGAGGATAGGATAGGGGATAGGATAGGTTAGAGGAGAGGAGACGATAGAGGATAGGATAGGATAGAGGATAGGATAGGATAGAGGATAGTATAGAGGATAGGATAGTATAGAGGATAGGATATAGGATAGGATAGAGAAGAGGATAGAGGATAGGATAGAGGATATTATAGGAAAGAGTATAGGATATGATAGAGGATACGATATTATAGAGGATAGGATAGGATAGAGGATCGGATTGGATAGGATAGGATAGAGGATAGGATAGGGGATTGGTTAGGATAGGGTATTGGATAGGATAGAGGATAGGATAGAGGATTGGATGGGATAGAGGATAGGAGACGATACAGGATAGGATAGGGGATTGGATAGGATAGAGGATAGGATAGGATAGAGGATAGGATAGGATAGAGGATAGAATAGGATAGAGGATAGGATAGAGGATAGGATAGGATAAAGGATAGGATAGAGGATAGGATAGGATAGAGGATGGGATAGGATAGAGGATAGGGTAGGATAGAGGATAGGATAGGATAGAGGATAGGATAGGATAGAGGATAGGATAGAGGATAGGATAGAGGATAGGATAGAGGATAGGATAGGATAGAGGATAGGATATAGGATTGGATAGGATAGAGGATAGGATACGATAGAGGATAGGATAGGATAGAGAATAGGATAGAGGATAGGATAGGATAGAGGATAGGATACGATAGAGGATAGGATAGGATAGAGAATAGGATAGAGGATAGGATAGGATAGAGGATAGGATATAGGATTGGATAGGATAGAGAATAGGATAGGAAAGAGGATAGGATAGGGGATTGGATAGGATAGATGATATTATAGGAAAGAGGATACGATATGATAGAGGATACGCTATTATAGAGGATAGGTTAGGATCGAGGATCGGATAGGATAGAGGATTGCATAGGATAGAGGATAGGATAGGATAGAGGATAGGATATAGGATGGGATAGGATAGAGGATAGGATATAGGATTGGATAGGATACGATAGAGGATAGGATAGGATAGAGAATAGGATAGAGGATAGTATAGGATAGACAATAGGACAGGATATAGGACAGGATAGGATAGTGGATAGGATAGGATAGAAGATAGGATAGGATAGGGGATAGGGTAGGATTGAGGATATTATACGATAGAGGATTGGATAGAATAGAGGATATTATAGGATAGAGGATAGGATAGGATAGAGCATAGGATAGAGGATAGAATAGAGGATTGGATAGGATAGAAGATATTATAGGATAGACGATAGGATAGGATAGACGATAGGATAGGATAGAGTATACGATAGGATTGAGGATAGGATAGCATAGAGGATAGGATAGAATAGAGGATAGGATAAGATAAGGATAGGATAGGATAGAGGATAGGATAGGATAGAGGATACAGGATACAGGATACAGGATAGGATAGGATAGAGGATATGATAGGATAGAGGATAGGATAGGATAGAGGATAGGATAGGATAGAGGATAGGATAGAGAATAGGATAGGAAAGAGGATAGGATAGGGGATTGGATAGGATAGATGATATTATAGGAAAGAGGATAGGATATGATAGAGGATACGCTATTATAGAGGATAGGATAGGATCGAGGATCGGATAGGATAGAGGATTGGATAGGATAGAGGATAGGATAGGATAGAGGATAGGATAGGATAGAGGATAGGATAGGATAGAGAATATAATAGGATAGATGATATTATATGATAGAGGATAGAATATGATAGAGGATACGATATTATAGAGGATACGATAGGATAGAGAATAGGATAGGATAGAGGATAGGATAGAGGATACGAGAGGATAGAGGATAGGATACGGTAGAGGATAGGATAGAGGACAGGAGACGATAGAGGATAGGATAGGATAGAGGATAGGATAGGATAGAGGACAGGAGACGATAGAGGATAGGATAGGATAGAGGATAGGATAGGATAGAGGATAGTATAGAGGATAGGATATAGGATAGGATAGAGAAGAGGATAGAGGATAGGATAGAGGATATTATAGGAAAGAGTATAGGATATGATACAGGATACGATATTATAGAGGATAGGATAGAATAGAGGATCGGACTGGATAGGATAGGATAGAGGATAGGATAGGGGATTGGATAGGATAGAGGACAGGAGACGATAGAGGATAGGATAGAGGATAGGATAGGATAGAGGATAGGATAGGATAGAGGATAGGATATGATAGAGGATAGGATAGGATAGAGGATAGGATAGGATAGAGGATAGGATAGGATAGAGGATAGGATGGGATAGAGGATACGATATTATACAGGATAGGATAGGATAGAGGACAGGATAGGATTCAGGATAGGATAGAGGATTGGATAGGATAGGGGAAATTATAGGATAGATGATAGGATAGGATAGCGGATAGGATATTATAGATGATAGAATAGGATAGAGGATAGGATAGGATTCAGGATAGGATAGGATAGAGGATAGGATAGGATAGAGGATAGGATAGAGGATAGGATGGGATTCAGGATAGGATAGGATAGAGGATAGGTTAGAATAGAGGATAGGATAGAGGATAGGATAGGATAGAGCATAGGATATGATAGAGGATAGTATAGGATAGAGGATAGGATAGGATAGAGGATAGGGTAGGATAGAGGATAGGATAGGATAGAGGATAGGATAGGATAGAGGATAGGATAGGATAGAGGATAGGATAGGATAGAGGATAGAATAGGAAAGGGAAAGGATAGGATAGGATAAAGAATGGGATAGGATAGAGGATAGGATAGGATAGAGGATAGGATAGGATAGAGGATAGGATAGGATAGAGGATAGGATAGGATAGAGGATAGGATAGGATAGAGGATAGGATAGGATACAGGATAGGATAGGATAGAGGATAGGATAGGCTAGAGGATAGGATAGGATAGAGGATAGGATAGGATAGGATAGAGGATAGGATAGGATAGAGGATAGGATAGGATAGGGGATAGGATAGGATAGAGGATAGGATAGGATAAAGGTTTGGATAGGATAGAGGATAGGATAGGATAGAGGATACGAAATAGGATTGGATAGGATAGAGGATAGGATAGGAAAGAGGATAGGATAGGATAGAGAATGGGATAGGATAGAGGATAGGATAGGATAGAGGATAGGATAGGATAGAGGATAGGATAGGATAGAGGATAGGATATGATAGAGGATAGTATAGGATAGAGGATAGGATAGGATAGAGGATAGGGTAGGATAGAGGATAGGATAGGATAGAGGATAGGATAGGATAGAGGATAGGATAGGATAGAGGATAGGATAGGATAGAGGATAGGATAGGATAGAGGATAGGATAGGATAGAGGATAGGATAGGATAGAGGATAGGATAGGATAGAGGATAGGATAGGATAGAGGATAGAATAGGATAGAGGATAGGATAGGATAGAGGATAGGATAGGAAAGGGAAAGGATAGGATAGGATAAAGAATGGGATAGGATAGAGGATAGGATAGGATAGAGGATAGGATAGGATAGAGGATAGGATAGGATAGAGGATAGGATAGGATAGAGGATAGGATAGGATAGAGGATAGGATAGGATACAGGATAGGATAGGATAGAGGATAGGATAGGCTAGAGGATAGGATAGGATAGAGGATAGGATAGGATAGGATAGAGGATAGGATAGGATAGAGGATAGGATAGGATAGGGGATAGGATAGGATAGAGGATAGGATAGGATAAAGGTTTGGATAGGATAGAGGATAGGATAGGATAGAGGATACGAAATAGGATTGGATAGGATAGAGGATAGGATAGGAAAGAGGATAGGATAGGATAGAGAATGGGATAGGATAGAGGATAGGATAGGATAGAGGATAGGATAGGATAGAGGATAGGATAGGATAGAGGATAGGATATGATAGAGGATAGTATAGGATAGAGGATAGGATAGGATAGAGGATAGGGTAGGATAGAGGATAGGATAGGATAGGATAGAGGATAGGATAGAGGATAGAGGATAGGATAGGATAGTGGATAGGATAGGATAGAGCAGACTATAGGGGATAGGATAGGATAGAGGATAGGATAGGATAGAGGATAGGATAGGATAGATGATATTATAGGATAGAGGATAGGATAGGATAGAGGATACGATATTATAGAGGATAGGATAGTATAGACGATAGGATCGGATAGAGAATAGGACAGGGCATTGGATAGGAAAGAGGATAGGATAGGATAGAGGATAGGATAGGATATAGGATAGAATAGGATAGAGGATAGGATAGGATAGACGATAGGATAGGATAGTGGATAGGATAGGATAGAGGATAGGATAGGATAGAGGATAGGATATGTTAGAGGATAGGATAGGATAGGATAGAGGATAGGATAGGATAGAGGATAGGATAGGATAGAGGATAGGATAGGATAGAGGATAGGATAGGATAGAGGATAGGATAGGATAGGATAGAGGATAGGATAGAGGATAGAGGATAGGATAGGATAGTGGATAGGATAGGATAGAGCAGACTATAGGGGATAGGATAGGATAGAGGATAGGATAGGATAGAGGATAGGATAGGATAGATGATATTATAGGATAGTGGATAGGATAGGATAGAGCAGACTATAGGGGATAGGATAGGATAGAGGATACGATAGGATAGAGGAAAGGATAGGATAGAGGATAGGATAGGATAGAGGATAGTATAGGATAGAGGATAGGATAGGATTGAGGATAGGATTGGGGAGAGGATAGGATAGGATAAAGGATAGGATAGGATAGACAATAGGATAGGAAAGAGGATAGGATAGGATAGAGAATGGGATAGGATAGAGGATAGGATAGGATAGAGGATAGGATAGGATAGAGGATAGGATAGGATAGAGGATAGGATAGGCTAGAGGATAGGATAGGATAGAGGATAGGATAGGATAGAGGATAGTATAGGATAGAGGATAGGATAGGATAGAGGATAGGATAGGATAGAGGATAGGATAGGATAGAGGATAGGATAGGATAGGATAGAGGATAGGATAGAGGATAGAGGATAGAGGATAGGATAGGATAGTGGATAGGATAGGATAGAGCAGACTATAGGGGATAGGATAGGATAGAGGATAGGATAGGATAGAGGATAGGATAGGATAGAGGATAGGATAGGATAGAGGATAGGATAGGATAGAGGATAGGATAGGATAGAGGATAGGATAGGATAGAGGATAGGATAGGATAGAGGATAGGATAGGATAGATGATATTATAGGATAGAGGATAGGATAGGATAGAGGATACGATATTATAGAGGATAGGATAGTATAGACGATAGGATCGGATAGAGAATAGGACGGGGCATTGGATAGGAAAGAGGATAGGATAGGATAGAGGATAGGATAGGATATAGGATAGAATAGGATAGAGGATAGGATAGGATAGAGGATAGGATAGGATAGAGGATAGGATAGGATAGAGGATAGGATAGGATAGACAATAGGATAGGAAAGACGATAGGATATGTTAGAGGATAGGATAGGATAGGATAGAGGATAGGATAGAGGATAGAGGATAGGATAGGATAGTGGATAGGATAGGATAGAGCAGACTATAGGGGATAGGATAGGATAGAGGATACGATAGGATAGAGGAAAGGATAGGATAGAGGATTGGATAGGATAGAGGATAGGAGAGGATAGAGGATAGGATAGGATAGAGGATAGGATAGGATAGAGGATAGGATAGGATAGAGGATAGGATAGGATAGAGGATCGGATAGGATAGACGATAGGATAGGATAGAGGATAGGATAGGATAGACGATAGGATAGGATAGTGGATAGGATAGGATAGAGGATAGGATAGGATAGAGGATAGGATATGTTAGAGGATAGGATAGGATAGGATAGAGGATAGGATAGAGGATAGAGGATAGGATAGGATAGTGGATAGGATAGGATAGAGCAGACTATAGGGGATAGGATAGGATAGAGGATACGATAGGATAGAGGAAAGGATAGGATAGAGGATAGGATAGGATAGAGGATAGTATAGGATAGAGGATAGGAAAGGATTGAGGATAGGATTGGTGAGAGGATAGGATAGGATAAAGGATAGGATAGGATAAACAATAGGATAGGAAAGAGGATAGGATAGGATAGAGAATGGGATAGGATAGAGGATAGGATAGGATAGAGGATAGGATAGGATAGAGGATAGGATAGGATAGAGGATAGGATAGGCTAGAGGATAGGATAGGATAGAGGATAGGATAGGATAGAGGATAGTATAGGATAGAGGATAGGATAGGATAGAGGATAGGATAGGATAGAGGATAGGATAGGATAGAGGATAGGATAGGATAGGATAGAGGATAGGATAGAGGATAGAGGATAGGATAGGATAGTGGATAGGATAGGATAGAGCAGACTATAGGGGATAGGATAGGATAGAGGATAGGATGGGATAGAGGATAGGATAGGATAGAGGATAGGATAGGATAGAGGATAGGATAGGATAGATGATATTATAGGATAGAGGATAGGATAGGATAGAGGATACGATATTATAGAGGATAGGATAGTATAGACGATAGGATCGGATAGAGAATAGGACAGGGCATTGGATAGGAAAGAGGATAGGATAGGATAGAGGATAGGATAGGATATAGGATAGAATAGGATAGAGGATAGGATAGGATAGAGGATAGGATAGGATAGAGGATAGGATAGGATAGAGGATCGGATAGGATAGACGATAGGATAGGATAGAGGATAGGATAGGATAGACGATAGGATAGGATAGTGGATAGGATAGGATAGAGGATAGGATATGATAGAGGATAGGATATGTTAGAGGATAGGATAGGATAGGATAGAGGATAGGATAGAGGATAGAGGATAGGATAGGATAGTGGATAGGATAGGATAGAGCAGACTATAGGGGATAGGATAGGATAGAGGATACGATAGGATAGAGGAGAGGATAGGATAGAGGATAGGATAGGATAGAGGATAGTATAGGATAGAGGATAGGATAGGATTGAGGATAGGATTGGTGAGAGGATAGGATAGGATAAAGGATAGGATAGGATAGACAATAGGATAGGAAAGAGGATAGGATAGGATAGAGAATGGGATAGGATAGAGGATAGGATAGGATAGAGGATAGGATAGGATAGAGGATAGGATAGGATAGAGGATAGGATAGGCTAGAGGATAGGATAGGATAGAGGATAGGATAGGATAGAGGATAGTATAGGATAGAGGATAGGATAGGATAGAGGATAGGATAGGATAGAGGATAGGATAGGATAGAGGATAGGATAGGATAGGATAGAGGATAGGATAGAGGATAGAGGATAGGATAGGATAGTGGATAGGATAGGATAGAGCAGACTATAGGGGATAGGATAGGATAGAGGATAGGATAGGATAGAGGATAGGATAGGATAGATGGTATTATAGGATAGAGGATAGGATAGGATAGAGGATACGATATTATAGAGGATAGGATAGTATAGACGATAGGATCGGATAGAGAATAGGACAGGGCATTGGATAGGAAAGAGGATAGGATAGGATAGAGGATAGGATAGGATATAGGATAGAATAGGATAGAGGATAGGATAGGATAGAGGATAGGATAGGATAGAGGATAGGATAGGATAGAGGATAGGATAGGATACAGGATAGGATAGGATAGAGGATAGGATAGGCTAGAGGATAGGATAGGATAGAGGATAGGATAGGATAGAGGATAGTATAGGATAGAGGATAGGATAGGATAGAGGATAGGATAGGATAGAGGATAGGATATAATAGAGGATAGGATAGGATAGACGATAGGATATGATAGACGATAGGATAGGATAGAGGATAGGATAGGATAGAGGATAGGATAGGATAGAGGATAGGATAGGATAGAGGATGGGATGGGATAAAGGATACGATATTATAGAGGATAGGATAGGATAGGATAGAGGATATGATCGGATAGAGGATAGGATAGGATAGAGGATAGGATAGGATAGAGGATAGGATAGGATAGAGGATAGGATAGGATAGAGGATCGGATAGGATAGACGATAGGATAGGATAGAGGATAGGATATGTTAGAGGATAGGATAGGATAGGATAGAGGATAGGATAGAGGATAGAGGATAGAATAGGATAGTGGATAGGATAGGATAGAGCAGACTATAGGGGATAGGATAGGATAGAGCAGACTATAGGGGATAGGATGGGATAGAGGATACGATAGGATAGAGGAAAGGATAGGATAGAGGATAGGATAGGATAGAGGATAGTATAGGATAGAGGATAGGATAGGATTGAGGATAGGATAGGATAGAGGATAGGATAGGATAGAGGATAGGATAGGCTAGAGGATAGGATAGGATAGAGGATAGGATAGGATAGAGGATAGTATAGGATAGAGGATAGGATAGGATAGAGGATACGATATTATGGAGGATAGGACAGTATAGACGATAGGATCGGATAGAGAATAGGACAGGGCATTGGATAGGAAAGAGGATATGATAGGATAGAGGATAGGATAGGATAGGGGATAGAATAGGATAGAGGATAGGATAGGATAGAGGATAGGATAGGATAGAGGATAGGATAGGATAGAGGATAGGATAGGATAGAGGATAGGATAGGATAGAGGATAGGATAGGATAGAGGATAGGATAGGATAGAGGATAGGATAGGATAGAGGATAGGATAGGATAGAGGATAGGATAGGATAGAGGATAGGATAGGATAGGATAGAGGATAGGATAGGATAGAGGATAGGATAGGATAGGGGATAGGATAGGATAGAGGATAGGATAGGATAAAGGATAGGATAGGATAGAGGATAGGATAGGATAGAGGATAGGATAGGATAGGATAGAGGATAGGATAGAGGATAGAGGATAGAGGATAGGATAGGATAGTGGATAGGATAGAATAGAGCAGACTATAGGGGATAGGATAGGATAGAGGATAGGATAGGATAGAGGATAGGATAGGATAGAGGATAGGATAGGATAGAGGATAGGATAGGATAGAGGATAGGATAGGATAGAGGATAGGATAGGATAGAGGATAGGATAGGATAGATGATATTATAGGATAGAGGATAGGATAGGATAGAGGATACGATATTATAGAGGATAGGATAGTATAGACGATAGGATCGGATAGAGAATAGGACAGGGCATTGGATAGGAAAGAGGATAGGATAGGATAGAGGATAGGATAGGATATAGGATAGAATAGGATAGAGGATAGGATAGGATAGAGGATACGATAGGATAGAGGAAAGGATAGGATAGAGGATAGGATAGGATAGAGGATAGTATAGGATAGAGGATAGGATAGGATTGAGGATAGGATTGGTGAGATGATAGGATAGGATAAAGGATAGGATAGGATAGACAATAGGATAGGAAAGAGGATAGGATAGGATAGAGAATGGGATAGGATAGAGGATAGGATAGGATAGAGGATAGGATAGGATAGAGGATAGGATAGGATAGAGGATAGGATAGGATAGAGGATAGGATAGGATAGAGGATAGTATAGGATAGAGGATAGGATAGGATAGAGGATAGGATAGGATAGAGGATAGGATAGGATAGAGGATAGGATAGGATAGGATAGAGGATAGGATAGAGGATAGAGGATAGGATAGGATAGGATAGTGGATAGGATAGGATAGAGGATAGGATAGGATAGAGGATAGGATAGGATAGAGGATAGGATAGGATAGATGATATTATAGGATAGAGGATAGGATAGGATAGAGGATACGATATTATAGAGGATAGGATAGTATAGACGATAGGATCGGATAGAGAATAGGACAGGGCATTGGATAGGAAAGAGGATAGGATAGGATAGAGGATAGGATAGGATATAGGATAGAATAGGATAGAGGATAGGATAGGATAGAGGATACGATAGGATAGAGGAAAGGATAGGATAGAGGATAGGATAGGATAGAGGATAGTATAGGATAGAGGATAGGATAGGATTGAGGATAGGATTGGTGAGAGGATAGGATAGGATAAAGGATAGGATAGGATAGACAATAGGATAGGAAAGAGGATAGGATAGGATAGGATAGAGGATAGGATAGGATAGAGGATAGGATAGGATAGAGGATAGGATAGGATAGAGGATAGTATAGGATAGAGGATAGGATAGGATAGAGGATAGGATAGGATAGAGGATAGGATAGGATAGAGGATAGGATAGGATAGGATAGAGGATAGGATAGAGGATAGAGGATAGGATAGGATAGTGGATAGGATAGTGGATAGGATAGGATAGAGGATAGGATAGGATAGAGGATAGGATAGGATAGAGGATAGGATAGGATAGATGATATTATAGGATAGAGGATAGGATAGGATAGAGGATACGATATTATAGAGGATAGGATAGTATAGACGATAGGATCGGATAGAGAATAGGACAGGGCATTGGATAGGAAAGAGGATAGGATAGGATAGAGGATAGGATAGGATATAGGATAGAATAGGATAGAGGATAGGATAGGATAGAGGATAGGATAGGATAGAGGATAGGATAGGATAGAGGATAGGATAGGATACAGGATAGGATAGGATAGAGGATAGGATAGGCTAGAGGATAGGATAGCATAGAGGATAGGATAGGATAGAGGATAGTATAGGATAGAGGATAGGATAGGCTAGAGGATAGGATAGGATAGAGGATAGGATATAATAGAGGATAGGATAGGATAGACGATAGGATATGATAGACGATAGGATAGGATAGAGGATAGGATAGGATAGAGGATAGGATAGGATAGAGGATAGGATAGGATAGAGGATGGGATGGGATAAATGATACGATATTATAGAGGATAGGATAGGATAGGATAGAGGATATGATCGGATAGAGGATAGGATAAGATAGAGGATAGGATAGGATAGAGGATAGGATAGGATAGAGGATAGGATAGGATAGAGGATCGGATAGGATAGACGATAGGATAGGATAGAGGATAGGATAGGATAGACGATAGGATAGGATAGTGTATAGGATAGGATAGAGGATAGGATAGGATAGAGGATAGGATAGGATAGAGGATAGGATAGGATAGAGGATAGGATAGGATAGATGATATTATAGGATAGAGGATAGGATAGGATAGAGGATACGATATTATAGAGGATAGGATAGTATAGACGATAGGATCGGATAGAGAATAGGACAGGGCATTGGATAGGAAAGAGGATAGGATAGGATAGAGGATAGGATAGGATAGAGGATAGAATAGGATAGAGGATAGGATAGGATAGAGGATAGGATAGGATAGAGGATAGGATAGGATAGAGTATAGGATAGGATAGAGGATAGGATAGGACAGAGGATAAGATAGGATAGAGGATAGGATAGTATAGAGGATAGGATAGGATAGGATAGAGGATAGGATAGGATAGAGGATAGGATAGGATAGATGATATTATAGGATAGAGGATAGGATAGGATAGAGGATACGATATTATAGAGGATAGGATAGTATAGACGATAGGATCGGATAGAGAATAGGACAGGGCATTGGATAGGAAAGAGGATAGGATAGGATAGAGGATAGGATAGGATATAGGATAGAATAGGATAGCGGATAGGATAGGATAGAGGATACGATAGGATAGAGGAAAGGATAGGATAGAGGATAGGATAGGATAGAGGATAGTATAGGATAGAGGATAGGATAGGATTGAGGATAGGATTGGTGAGAGGATAGGATAGGATAAAGGATAGGATAGGATAGACAATAGGATAGGAAAGAGGATAGGATAGGATAGAGAATGGGATAGGATAGAGGATAGGATAGGATAGAGGATAGGATAGGATAGAGGATAGGATAGGATAGAGGATAGGATAGGATAGAGGATAGGATAGGATAGAGGATAGTATAGGATAGAGGATAGGATAGGATAGAGGATAGGATAGGATAGAGGATAGGATAGGATAGAGGATAGGATAGGATAGGATAGAGGATAGGATAGAGGATAGAGGATAGGATAGGATAGTGGATAGGATAGTGGATAGGATAGGATAGAGGATAGGATAGGATAGAGGATAGGATAGGATAGAGGATAGGATAGGATAGATGATATTATAGGATAGAGGATAGGATAGGATAGAGGATACGATATTATAGAGGATAGGATAGTATAGACGATAGGATCGGATAGAGAATAGGACAGGGCATTGGATAGGAAAGAGGATAGGATAGGATAGAGGATAGGATAGGATATAGGATAGAATAGGATAGAGGATAGGATAGGATAGAGGATAGGATAGGATAGAGGATAGGATAGGATAGAGGATAGGATAGGATACAGGATAGGATAGGATAGAGGATAGGATAGGCTAGAGGATAGGATAGGATAGAGGATAGGATAGGATAGAGGATAGTATAGGATAGAGGATAGGATAAGCTAGAGGATAGGATAGGATAGAGGATAGGATATAATAGAGGATAGGATAGGATAGAAGAATAGGATATGATAGACGATAGGATAGGATAGAGGATAGGATAGGATAGAGGATAGGATAGGATAGAGGATAGGATAGGATAGAGGATGGGATGGGATAAATGATACGATATTATAGAGGATAGGATAGGATAGGATAGAGGATATGATCGGATAGAGGATAGGATAGGATAGAGGATAGGATAGGATAGTGGATAGGATAGGATAGAGGATAGGATAGGATAGAGGATCGGATAGGATAGACGATAGGATAGGATAGAGGATAGGATAGGATAGACGATAGGATAGGATAGTGTATAGGATAGGATAGAGGATAGGATAGGATAGAGGATAGGATAGGATAGAGGATAGGATAGGATAGAGGATAGGATAGGATAGATGATATTATAGGATAGAGGATAGGATAGGATAGAGGATACGATATTATAGAGGATAGGATAGTATAGACGATAGGATCGGATAGAGAATAGGACAGGGCATTGGATAGGAAAGAGGATAGGATAGGATAGAGGATAGGATAGGATAGAGGATAGAATAGGATACAGGATAGGATAGGATAGAGGATAGGATAGGATAGAGGATAGGATAGGATAGAGTATAGGATAGGATAGAGGATAGGATAGGACAGAGGATAAGATAGGATAGAGGATAGGATAGTATAGAGGATAGGATAGGATAGAGGATAGGATAGGACAGAGGATAAGATAGGATAGAGGATAGGATAAGTTAGAGGATAGGATAGGATAGAGGATAGGATAGAGGATTGGATAGGCTAGAGGATAGGATAGGATAGAGGATAGGATAGGATAGAGGATAGTATAGGATAGAGGATAGTATAGGATAGAGGATAGGATAGGATAGAGGATAGGATAGGATAGGATAGAGGATAGGATAGAGGATAGAGGATAGGATAGGATAGAGGATAGGATAGGATAGAGGATAGGATAGGATAGAGGATAGGATAGGATAGACGATAGGATAGGATAGAGGATAGGATAGGATAGAGGATGGGATAGGCTAGAGGATAGGATAGGATAGAGGATAGGATAGGATAGAGGATAGTATAGGATAGAGGATAGGATAGGATAGAGGATAGCATAGGATAGGATAGAGGATAGGATAGAGGATAGAGGATAGGATAGGATAGTGGATAGGATAGGATAGAGCAGACTATAGGGGATAGGATAGGATAGAGGATAGGATAGGATAGAGGATAGGATAGGATAGAGGATAGGATAGGATAGATGATATTATAGGATAGAGGATAGGATAGGATAGAGGATACGATATTATAGAGGATAGGATAGTATAGACGATAGGATCGGATAGAGAATAGGACAGGGCATTGGATAGGAAAGAGGATAGGATAGGATAGAGGATAGGATAGGATAGATGATATTATAGGATAGAGGATAGGATAGGATAGAGGATAGGATAGGATAGAGGATAGGATAGGATAGATGATATTATAGGATAGAGGATAGGATAGGATAGAGGATACGATATTATAGAGGATAGGATAGTATAGACGATAGGATCGGATAGAGAATAGGACAGGGCATTGGATAGGAAAGAGGATAGGATAGGATAGAGGATAGGATAGGATAGAGGATAGAATAGGATAGAGGATAGGATAGGATAGAGGATAGGATAGGATAGAGGATAGGATAGGATAGAGTATAGGATAGGATAGAGGATAGGATAGGACAGAGGATAAGATAGGATAGAGGATAGGATAGTATAGAGGATAGGATAGGATAGAGGATAGGATAGGACAGAGGATAAGATAGGATAGAGGATAGGATAAGTTAGAGGATAGGATAGGATAGAGGATAGGATAGAGGATTGGATAGGATAGAGGATACGATAGGATAGAGGATAGGATAGGATAGAGGATAGGATAGGATAGAGGATAGGATAGGATAGAGGATAGGATAGGATAGAGGATAGGATAGGATAGAGGATAGGATAGGATAGAGGATAGGATAGGATAGAGGATAGGATAGGATAGAGGATAGGATAGGATAGAGGATAGGATAGGATAGAGGATAGGATAGGCTAGAGGATAGGATAGGATAGAGGATAGGATAGGATAGAGGATAGTATAGGATAGAGGATAGGATAGGATAGAGGATAGGATAGGATAGAGGATAGGATAGGATAGGATAGAGGATAGGATAGGATAGAGGATAGGATAGGATAGAGTATAGGATAGGATAGAGGATAGGATAGGACAGAGGATAAGATAGGATAGAGGATAGGATAGTATAGAGGATAGGATAGGATAGAGGATAGGATAGGACAGAGGATAAGATAGGATAGAGGATAGGATAAGTTAGAGGATAGGATAGGATAGAGGATAGGATAGAGGATTGGATAGGCTAGAGGATAGGATAGGATAGAGGATAGGATAGGATAGAGGATAGTATAGGATAGAGGATAGGATAGGATAGAGGATAGGATAGGATAGGATAGAGGATAGGATAGAGGATAGAGGATAGGATAGGATAGAGGATAGGATAGGATAGAGGATAGGATAGGATAGACGATAGGATAGGATAGAGGATAGGATAGGATAGAGGATGGGATAGGCTAGAGGATAGGATAGGATAGAGGATAGGATAGGATAGAGGATAGTATAGGATAGAGGATAGGATAGGATAGAGGATAGCATAGGATAGGATAGAGGATAGGATAGAGGATAGAGGATAGGATAGGATAGTGGATAGGATAGGATAGAGCAGACTATAGGGGATAGGATAGGATAGAGGATAGGATAGGATAGAGGATAGGATAGGATAGAGGATAGGATAGGATAGATGATATTATAGGATAGAGGATAGGATAGGATAGAGGATACGATATTATAGAGGATAGGATAGTATAGACGATAGGATCGGATAGAGAATAGGACAGGGCATTGGATAGGAAAGAGGATAGGATAGGATAGATGATATTATAGGATAGAGGATAGGATAGGATAGAGGATAGGATAGGATAGAGGATAGGATAGGATAGATGATATTATAGGATAGAGGATAGGATAGGATAGAGGATACGATATTATAGAGGATAGGATAGTATAGACGATAGGATCGGATAGAGAATAGGACAGGGCATTGGATAGGAAAGAGGATAGGATAGGATAGAGGATAGGATAGGATAGAGGATAGAATAGGATAGAGGATAGGATAGGATAGAGGATAGGATAGGATAGAGGATAGGATAGGATAGAGTATAGGATAGGATAGAGGATAGGATAGGACAGAGGATAAGATAGGATAGAGGATAGGATAGTATAGAGGATAGGATAGGATAGAGGATAGGATAGGACAGAGGATAAGATAGGATAGAGGATAGGATAGAGGATAGGATAGGACAGAGGATAAGATAGGATAGAGGATAGGATAGTATAGAGGATAGGATAGGATAGAGGATAGGATAGGACAGAGGATAAGATAGGATAGAGGATAGGATAAGTTAGAGGATAGGATAGGATAGAGGATAGGATAGAGGATTGGATAGGATAGAGGATACGATAGGATAGAGGATAGGATAGGATAGAGGATAGGATAGGATAGAGGATAGGATAGGATAGAGGATAGGATAGGATAGAGGATAGGATAGGATAGAGGATAGGATAGGATAGAGGATAGGATAGGATAGAGGATAGGATAGGATAGAGGATAGGATAGGATAGAGGATAGGATAGGATAGAGGATAGGATAGGCTAGAGGATAGGATAGGATAGAGGATAGGATAGGATAGAGGATAGTATAGGATAGAGGATAGGATAGGATAGAGGATAGGATAGGATAGAGGATAGGATAGGATAGGATAGAGGATAGGATAGGATAGAGGATAGGATAGGATAGAGTATAGGATAGGATAGAGGATAGGATAGGACAGAGGATAAGATAGGATAGAGGATAGGATAGTATAGAGGATAGGATAGGATAGAGGATAGGATAGGACAGAGGATAAGATAGGATAGAGGATAGGATAAGTTAGAGGATAGGATAGGATAGAGGATAGGATAGAGGATTGGATAGGCTAGAGGATAGGATAGGATAGAGGATAGGATAGGATAGAGGATAGTATAGGATAGAGGATAGGATAGTATAGAGGATAGGATAGGATAGGATAGAGGATAGGATAGAGGATAGAGGATAGGATAGGATAGAGGATAGGATAGGATAGAGGATAGGATAGGATAGACGATAGGATAGGATAGAGGATAGGATAGGATAGAGGATGGGATAGGCTAGAGGATAGGATAGGATAGAGGATAGGATAGGATAGAGGATAGTATAGGATAGAGGATAGGATAGGATAGAGGATAGCATAGGATAGGATAGAGGATAGGATAGAGGATAGAGGATAGGATAGGATAGTGGATAGGATAGGATAGAGCAGACTATAGGGGATAGGATAGGATAGAGGATAGGATAGGATAGAGGATAGGATAGGATAGAGGATAGGATAGGATAGATGATATTATAGGATAGAGGATAGGATAGGATAGAGGATACGATATTATAGAGGATAGGATAGTATAGACGATAGGATCGGATAGAGAATAGGACAGGGCATTGGATAGGAAAGAGGATAGGATAGGATAGAGGATAGGATAGGATAGATGATATTATAGGATAGAGGATAGGATAGGATAGAGGATAGGATAGGATAGAGGATAGGATAGGATAGATGATATTATAGGATAGAGGATAGGATAGGATAGAGGATACGATATTATAGAGGATAGGATAGTATAGACGATAGGATCGGATAGAGAATAGGACAGGGCATTGGATAGGAAAGAGGATAGGATAGGATAGAGGATAGGATAGGATAGAGGATAGAATAGGATAGAGGATAGGATAGGATAGAGGATAGGATAGGATAGAGGATAGGATAGGATAGAGTATAGGATAGGATAGAGGATAGGATAGGACAGAGGATAAGATAGGATAGAGGATAGGATAGTATAGAGGATAGGATAGGATAGAGGATAGGATAGGACAGAGTATAAGATAGGATAGAGGATAGGATAAGTTAGAGGATAGGATAGGATAGAGGATAGGATAGAGGATAGGATAGGATAGAGGATAGAATAGGATAGAGGATAGGATAGGATAGAGGATAGGATAGGATAGAGGATAGGATAGGATAGAGTATAGGATAGGATAGAGGATAGGATAGGACAGAGGATAGGATAGGATAGAGGATAGGATAGGATAGAGGATAGGATAGGATAGAGGATAGGATAGGATAGAGGATAGGATAGGATAGAGGATAGGATAGGATAGAGGATAGGATAGGATAGAGGATAGGATAGGATAGAGGATAGGATAGGATAGAGGATAGGATAGGATAGAGGATAGGATAGGATAGAGGATAGGATAGGATAGAGGATAGGATAGGCTAGAGGATAGGATAGGATAGAGGATAGGATAGGATAGAGGATAGTATAGGATAGAGGATAGGATAGGATAGAGGATAGGATAGGATAGAGGATAGGATAGGATAGGATAGAGGATAGGATAGAGGATAGAGGATAGGATAGGATAGAGGATAGGATAGGATAGAGGATAGGATAGGATAGGATAGAGGATAGGATAGAGGATAGAGGATAGGATAGGATAGTGGATAGGATAGGATAGAGCAGACTATAGGGGATAGGATAGGATAGAGAATAGGATAGGATAGAGGATTGGATAGGATAGAGGATACGATAGGATAGAGGATAGGATAGGATAGAGGATAGGATAGGATAGAGGATAGGATAGGATAGAGGATAGGATAGGATAGAGGATAGGATAGGATAGAGGATAGGATAGGATAGAGGATAGGATAGGATAGAGGATAGGATAGGATAGGATAGAGGATAGGATAGAGGATAGAGGATAGGATAGGATAGTGTATGGGATAGGATAGAGCAGACTATAGGGGATAGGATAGGATAGAGGATAGGATAGGATAGAGGATAGGATAGGATAGAGGATAGGATAGGATAGATGATATTATAGGATAGAGGATAGGATAGGATAGAGGATACGATATTATAGAGGATAGGATAGTATAGACGATAGGATCGGATAGAGAATAGGACAGGGCATTGGATAGGAAAGAGGATAGGATAGGATAGAGGATAGGATAGGATAGAGGATAGAATAGGATAGAGGATAGGATAGGATAGAGGATAGGATAGGATAGAGGATAGGATAGGATAGAGTATAGGATAGGATAGAGGATAGGATAGGACAGAGGATAAGATAGGATAGAGGATAGTATAGTATAGAGGATAGGGTAGGATAGAGGATAGGATAGGACAGAGGATAAGATAGGATAGAGGATAGGATAAGTTAGAGGATAGGATAGGATAGAGGATAGGATAGAGGATTGGATAGGATAGAGGATACGATAGGATAGAGGATAGGATAGGATAGAGGATAGGATAGGATAGAGGATAGGATAGGATAGAGGATAGGATAGGATAGAGGATAGGATAGGCTAGAGGATAGGATAGGATAGAGGATAGGATAGGATAGAGGATAGTATAGGATAGAGGATAGGATAGGATAGAGGATAGGATAGGATAGGATAGGATAGAGGATAGGATAGAGGATAGAGGATAGGATAGGATAGTGGATAGGATAGGATAGAGCAGACTATAGGGGATAGGATAGGATAGAGAATAGGATAGGATAGAGGATTGGATAGGATAGAGGATACGATAGGATTGAGGATAGGATAGGATAGACGATAGGATAGGATAGAGGATAGGATAGGCTAGAGGATAGGATAGGATAGAGGATAGGATAGGATAGAGGATAGCATAGGATAGAGGATAGGATAGGATAGAGGATAGGATAGGATAGAGGATAGGATAGGATAGACGATAGGATAGGATAGGATAGAGGATAGGATAGGATAGATGATATTATAGGATAGAGGATAGGATAGGATAGAGGATACGATATTATAGAGGATAGGATAGTATAGACGATAGGATCGGATAGAGAATAGGACAGGGCATTGGATAGGAAAGAGGATAGGATAGGATAGAGGATAGGATAGGATATAGGATAGAATAGGATAGAGGATAGGATAGGATAGAGGATAGGATAGGATAGAGGATAGGATAGGATAGAGGATAGGATAGGATAGAGGATAGGATAGGCTAGAGGATAGGATAGGATAGAGGATAGGATAGGATAGAGGATAGTATAGGATAGAGGATAGGATAGGATAGAGGATAGGATAGGATAGAGGATAGGATAGGATAGGATAGAGGATAGGATAGAGGATAGAGGATAGGATAGGATAGTGGATAGGATAGGATAGAGCAGACTATAGGGGATAGGATAGGATAGAGAATAGGATAGGATAGAGGATTGGATAGGATAGAGGATACGATAGAATAGAGGATAGGATAGGATAGAGGATAGGATAGGATAGAGGATAGGATAGGATAGAGGATAGGATAGGATAGAGGATAGGATAGGATAGACGATAGGATAGGATAGAGGATAGGATAGGCTAGAGGATAGGATAGGATAGAGGATAGGATAGGATAGAGGATAGTATAGGATAGAGGAGAGGATAGGATAGAGGACAGGATAGGATAGAGGATAGGATAGGATAGACGATAGGATAGGATAGGATAGAGGATAGGATGGAGGATAGAGGATAGGATAGGATAGATGATATTATAGGATAGAGGATAGGATAGGATAGAGGATACGATATTATAGAGGATAGGATAGTATAGACGATAGGATCGGATAGAGAATAGGACAGGGCATTGGATAGGAAGGAGGATAGGATAGGATAGAGGATAGGATAGGATATAGGATAGAATAGGATAGAGGATAGGATAGGATAGAGGATAGGATAGGATAGAGGATAGGATAGGATAGAGGATAGGATAGGATACAGGATAGGATAGGATAGAGGATAGGATAGGCAAGAGGATAGGATAGGATAGAGGATAGGATAGGATAGAGGATAGTATAGGATAGAGGATAGGATAGGATAGAGGATAGGATAGGATAGAGGATAGGATAGGATAGAGGATAGGATAGGATAGAGGATAGGATAGGATAGACGATAGGATAGGATAGAGGATAGGATAGGCTAGAGGATAGGGTAGGATAGAGGATAGGATAGGATAGAGGATAGTATAGGATAGAGGATAGGATAGGATAGAGGATAGGATAGGATAGAGGATAGGATAGGATAGACGATAGGATAGGATAGGATAGAGGATAGGATAGAGGATAGAGGATAGGATAGGATAGATGATATTATAGGATAGAGGATAGGATAGGATAGAGGATACGATATTATAGAGGATAGGATAGTATAGACGATAGGATCGGATAGAGAATAGGACAGGGCATTGGATAGGAAAGAGGATAGGATAGGATAGAGGATAGGATAGGATATAGGATAGAATAGGATAGAGGATAGGATAGGATAGAGGATAGGATAGGATAGAGGATAGGATAGGATAGAGGATAGGATAGGATACAGGATAGGATAGGATAGAGGATAGGATAGGCTAGAGGATAGGATAGGATAGATGATAGGATAGGATAGAGGATAGTATAGGATAGAGGATAGGATAGGATAGAGGATAGGATAGGATAGAGGATAGGATATAATAGAGAATAGGATAGGATAGACGATAGGATATGATAGACTATAGGATAGGATAGAGGATAGGATAGGATAGAGGATAGGATAGGATAGAGGATAGGATAGGATAGAGGATGGGATGGGATAAAGGATACGATATTATAGAGGATAGGATAGGATAGGATAGAGGATATGATCGGATAGAGGATAGGATAGGATAGAGGATAGGATAGGATAGAGGATAGTATAGGATAGAGGATAGGATAGGATTGAGGATAGGATTGGTGAGAGGATAGGATAGGATAAAGGATAGGATAGGATAGACAATAGGATAGGAAAGAGGATAGGATAGGATAGAGAATGGGATAGGATAGAGGATAGGATAGGATAGAGGATAGGATAGGATATCGGATAGGATTGGATAGAGGATAGGATAGGATAGAGAATAGGACAGGGCATTGGATAGGAAAGAGGATAGGATAGGATAGAGGATAGGATAGGATAGATGATATTATAGGATAGAGGATAGGATAGGATAGAGGATACGATATTATAGAGGATAGGATAGTATAGACGATAGGATCGGATAGAGAATAGGACAGGGCATTGGATAGGAAAGAGGATAGGATAGGATAGAGGATAGGATAGGATATAGGATAGAATAGGATAGAGGATAGGATAGGATAGAGGATAGGATAGGATAGAGGATAGGATAGGATAGAGGATAGGATAGGATACAGGATAGGATAGGATAGAGGATAGGATAGGCTAGAGGATAGGATAGGATAGAGGATAGGATAGGATAGAGGATAGTATAGGATAGAGGATAGGATAGGATAGAGGATAGGATATAATAGAGGATAGGATAGGATAGACGATAGGATATGATAGACGATAGGATAGGATAGAGGATAGGATAGGATAGAGGATAGGATAGGATAGAGGATAGTATAGGATAGAGGATAGGATAGGATAGAGGATAGGATAGGATAGAGGATAGGATAGGATAGGATAGAGGATAGGATAGAGGATAGAGGATAGGATAGGATAGTGTATGGGATAGGATAGAGCAGACTATAGGGGATAGGATAGGATAGAGGATAGGATAGGATAGAGGATAGGATAGGATAGAGGATAGGATAGGATAGATGATATTATAGGATAGAGGATAGGATAGGATAGAGGATACGATATTATAGAGGATAGGATAGTATAGACGATAGGATCGGATAGAGAATAGGACAGGGCATTGGATAGGAAAGAGGATAGGATAGGATAGAGGATAGGATAGGATAGAGGATAGAATAGGATAGAGGATAGGATAGGATAGAGGATAGGATAGGATAGAGGATAGGATAGGATAGAGTATAGGATAGGATAGAGGATAGGATAGGACAGAGGATAAGATAGGATAGAGGATAGTATAGTATAGAGGATAGGGTAGGATAGAGGATAGGATAGGACAGAGGATAAGATAGGATAGAGGATAGGATAAGTTAGAGGATAGGATAGGATAGAGGATAGGATAGAGGATTGGATAGGATAGAGGATACGATAGGATAGAGGATAGGATAGGATAGAGGATAGGATAGGATAGAGGATAGGATAGGATAGAGGATAGGATAGGATAGAGGATAGGATAGGATAGAGGATAGGATAGGATAGAGGATAGGATAGGATAGAGGATAGGATAGGATAGAGGATAGGATAGGCTAGAGGATAGGATAGGATAGAGGATAGGATAGGATAGAGGATAGTATAGGATAGAGGATAGGATAGGATAGAGGATAGGATAGGATAGAGGATAGGATAGGATAGGATAGAGGATAGGATAGAGGATAGAGGATAGGATAGGATAGTGGATAGGATAGGATAGAGCAGACTATAGGGGATAGGATAGGATAGAGAATAGGATAGGATAGAGGATTGGATAGGATAGAGGATACGATAGGATAGAGGATAGGATAGGATAGAGGATAGGATAGGATAGAGGATAGGATAGGATAGAGGATAGGATAGGATAGAGGATAGGATAGGATAGAGGATAGGATAGGATAGAGGATAGGATAGGATAGAGGATAGGATAGGATAGGATAGAGGATAGGATAGAGGATAGAGGATAGGATAGGATAGTGTATGGGATAGGATAGAGCAGACTATAGGGGATAGGATAGGATAGAGGATAGGATAGGATAGAGGATAGGATAGGATAGAGGATAGGATAGGATAGAGGATAGGATAGGATAGATGATATTATAGGATAGAGGATAGGATAGGATAGAGGATACGATATTATAGAGGATAGGATAGTATAGACGATAGGATCGGATAGAGAATAGGACAGGGCATTGGATAGGAAAGAGGATAGGATAGGATAGAGGATAGGATAGGATAGAGGATAGAATAGGATAGAGGATAGGATAGGATAGAGGATAGGATAGGATAGAGGATAGGATAGGATAGAGTATAGGATAGGATAGAGGATAGGATAGGACAGAGGATAAGATAGGATAGAGGATAGTATAGTATAGAGGATAGGGTAGGATAGAGGATAGGATAGGACAGAGGATAAGATAGGATAGAGGATAGGATAAGTTAGAGGATAGGATAGGATAGAGGATAGGATAGAGGATTGGATAGGATAGAGGATACGATAGGATAGAGGATAGGATAGGATAGAGGATAGGATAGGATAGAGGATAGGATAGGATAGAGGATAGGATAGGATAGAGGATAGGATAGGCTAGAGGATAGGATAGGATAGAGGATAGGATAGGATAGAGGATAGTATAGGATAGAGGATAGGATAGGATAGAGGATAGGATAGGATAGGATAGGATAGAGGATAGGATAGAGGATAGAGGATAGGATAGGATAGTGGATAGGATAGGATAGAGCAGACTATAGGGGATAGGATAGGATAGAGAATAGGATAGGATAGAGGATTGGATAGGATAGAGGATACGATAGGATTGAGGATAGGATAGGATAGACGATAGGATAGGATAGAGGATAGGATAGGCTAGAGGATAGGATAGGATAGAGGATAGGATAGGATAGAGGATAGCATAGGATAGAGGATAGGATAGGATAGAGGATAGGATAGGATAGAGGATAGGATAGGATAGACGATAGGATAGGATAGGATAGAGGATAGGATAGGATAGATGATATTATAGGATAGAGGATAGGATAGGATAGAGGATACGATATTATAGAGGATAGGATAGTATAGACGATAG
This sequence comes from Halictus rubicundus, assembly GCF_050948215.1. Lineage (NCBI taxonomy): Eukaryota > Metazoa > Arthropoda > Insecta > Hymenoptera > Halictidae > Halictus > Halictus rubicundus. The sequence goes on along the minus strand of NW_027488686.1, from coordinate 407,880 downwards.
GATCGGATAGAGAATAGGACAGGGCATTGGATAGGAAAGAGGATAGGATAGGATAGAGGATAGGATAGGATATAGGATAGAATAGGATAGAGGATAGGATAGGATAGAGGATAGGATAGGATAGAGGATAGGATAGGATAGAGGATAGGATAGGATACAGGATAGGATAGGATAGAGGATAGGATAGGCTAGAGGATAGGATAGGATAGAGGATAGGATAGGATAGAGGATAGTATAGGATAGAGGATAGGATAGGATAGAGGATAGGATAGGATAGAGGATAGGATAGGATAGGATAGAGGATAGGATAGAGGATAGAGGATAGGATAGGATAGTGTATGGGATAGGATAGAGCAGACTATAGGGGATAGGATAGGATAGAGGATAGGATAGGATAGAGGATAGGATAGGATAGAGGATAGGATAGGATAGAGGATAGGATAGGATAGATGATATTATAGGATAGAGGATAGGATAGGATAGAGGATACGATATTATAGAGGATAGGATAGTATAGACGATAGGATCGGATAGAGAATAGGACAGGGCATTGGATAGGATAGGATAGAGGATAGGATAGGATAGAGGATAGAATAGGATAGAGGATAGGATAGGATAGAGGATAGGATAGGATAGAGGATAGGATAGGATAGAGTATAGGATAGGATAGAGGATAGGATAGGTCAGAGGATAAGATAGGATAGAGGATAGTATAGTATAGAGGATAGGGTAGGATAGAGGATAGGATAGGACAGAGGATAAGATAGGATAGAGGATAGGATAAGTTAGAGGATAGGATAGGATAGAGGATAGGATAGAGGATTGGATAGGATAGAGGATACGATAGGATAGAGGATAGGATAGGATAGAGGATAGGATAGGATAGAGGATAGGATAGGATAGAGGATAGGATAGGATAGAGGATAGGATAGGATAGAGGATAGGATAGGATAGAGGATAGGATAGGATAGAGGATAGGATAGGATAGAGGATAGGATAGGATAGAGGATAGGATAGGATAGAGGATAGGATAGGATATAGGATAGGATAGGATAGAGGATAGGATAGGATAGGATAGAGGATAGGATAGGATAGAGGATAGGATAGAGGATAGGATAGGATAGAGGATAGGATAGGATAGATGATATTATAGGATAGAGGATAGGATAGGATAGAGGATACGATATTATAGAGGATAGGATAGTATAGACGATAGGATCGGATAGAGAATAGGACAGGGCATTGGATAGGATAGGATAGAGGATAGGATAGGATAGAGGATAGAATAGGATAGAGGATAGGATAGGATAGAGGATAGGATAGGATAGAGGATAGGATAGGATAGAGTATAGGATAGGATAGAGGATAGGATAGGTCAGAGGATAAGATAGGATAGAGGATAGTATAGTATAGAGGATAGGGTAGGATAGAGGATAGGATAGGACAGAGGATAAGATAGGATAGAGGATAGGATAAGTTAGAGGATAGGATAGGATAGAGGATAGGATAGAGGATTGGATAGGATAGAGGATACGATAGGATAGAGGATAGGATAGGATAGAGGATAGGATAGGATAGAGGATAGGATAGGATAGAGGATAGGATAGGATAGAGGATAGGATAGGATAGAGGATAGGATAGGATAGAGGATAGGATAGGATAGAGGATAGGATAGGATAGAGGATAGGATAGGATAGAGGATAGGATAGGATAGAGGATAGGATAGGATATAGGATAGGATAGGATAGAGGATAGGATAGGATAGGATAGAGGATAGGATAGGATAGAGGATAGGATAGAGGATAGGATAGGATAGAGGATAGGATAGGATAGAGGATAGGATAGGATAGGGGATAGGATAGGAAAGAGGATAGGATAGGATAAAGGTTTGGATAGGATAGAGGATAGGGTAGGATAGAGGATAGGATAGGATAGAGGATAGGATAGGATAGAGGATAGGATAGGATAGAGGATAGGATAGGATAGAGGATAGGATAGGATAGAGGATAGGATAGGATAGAGGATAGGATAGGATAGGATAGAGGATAGGATAGGATAGAGGATAGGATAGGATACAGGGTAGGATAGGATAGAGGATAGGATAGGCTAGAGGATAGGATAGGATAGAGGATAGGATAGGATAGAGGATAGGATAGGATAGAGGATAGTATATTATAGAGGATAGGATAGGATAGAGGATAGGATAGGATAGAGGATAGGATATAATAGAGGATAGGATAGGATAGACGATAGGATATGATAGACGATAGGATAGGATAGAGGATAGAGGATAGGATAGGATAGTGTATGGGATAGGATAGAGCAGACTATAGGGGATAGGATAGGATAGAGGATAGGATAGGATAGAGGATAGGATAGGATAGAGGATAGGATAGGATAGATGATATTATAGGATAGAGGATAGGATAGGATAGAGGATACGATATTATAGAGGATAGGATAGTATAGACGATAGGATCGGATAGAGAATAGGACAGGGCATTGGATAGGAAAGAGGATAGGATAGGATAGAGGATAGGATAGGATAGAGGATAGAATAGGATAGAGGATAGGATAGGATAGAGGATAGGATAGGATAGAGGATAGGATAGGATAGAGTATAGGATAGGATAGAGGATAGGATAGGACAGAGGATAAGATAGGATAGAGGATAGTATAGTATAGAGGATAGGGTAGGATAGAGGATAGGATAGGACAGAGGATAAGATAGGATAGAGGATAGGATAAGTTAGAGGATAGGATAGGATAGAGGATAGGATAGAGGATTGGATAGGATAGAGGATACGATAGGATAGAGGATAGGATAGGATAGAGGATAGGATAGGATAGAGGATAGGATAGGATAGAGGATAGGATAGGATAGAGGATAGGATAGGATAGAGGATAGGATAGGATAGAGGATAGGATAGGATAGAGGATAGGATAGGATAGAGGATAGGATAGGCTAGAGGATAGGATAGGATAGAGGATAGGATAGGATAGAGGATAGTATAGGATAGAGGATAGGATAGGATAGAGGATAGGATAGGATAGAGGATAGGATAGGATAGGATAGAGGATAGGATAGAGGATAGAGGATAGGATAGGATAGTGGATAGGATAGGATAGAGCAGACTATAGGGGATAGGATAGGATAGAGAATAGGATAGGATAGAGGATTGGATAGGATAGAGGATACGATAGGATAGAGGATAGGATAGGATAGAGGATAGGATAGGATAGAGGATAGGATAGGATAGAGGATAGGATAGGATAGAGGATAGGATAGGATAGAGGATAGGATAGGATAGAGGATAGGATAGGATAGAGGATAGGATAGGATAGAGGATAGGATAGGATAGGATAGAGGATAGGATAGAGGATAGAGGATAGGATAGGATAGTGTATGGGATAGGATAGAGCAGACTATAGGGGATAGGATAGGATAGAGGATAGGATAGGATAGAGGATAGGATAGGATAGAGGATAGGATAGGATAGATGATATTATAGGATAGAGGATAGGATAGGATAGAGGATACGATATTATAGAGGATAGGATAGTATAGACGATAGGATCGGATAGAGAATAGGACAGGGCATTGGATAGGAAAGAGGATAGGATAGGATAGAGGATAGGATAGGATAGAGGATAGAATAGGATAGAGGATAGGATAGGATAGAGGATAGGATAGGATAGAGGATAGGATAGGATAGAGTATAGGATAGGATAGAGGATAGGATAGGACAGAGGATAAGATAGGATAGAGGATAGTATAGTATAGAGGATAGGGTAGGATAGAGGATAGGATAGGACAGAGGATAAGATAGGATAGAGGATAGGATAAGTTAGAGGATAGGATAGGATAGAGGATAGGATAGAGGATTGGATAGGATAGAGGATACGATAGGATAGAGGATAGGATAGGATAGAGGATAGGATAGGATAGAGGATAGGATAGGATAGAGGATAGGATAGGATAGAGGATAGGATAGGCTAGAGGATAGGATAGGATAGAGGATAGGATAGGATAGAGGATAGTATAGGATAGAGGATAGGATAGGATAGAGGATAGGATAGGATAGGATAGGATAGAGGATAGGATAGAGGATAGAGGATAGGATAGGATAGTGGATAGGATAGGATAGAGCAGACTATAGGGGATAGGATAGGATAGAGAATAGGATAGGATAGAGGATTGGATAGGATAGAGGATACGATAGGATTGAGGATAGGATAGGATAGAGGATAGGATAGGATAGAGGATAGGATAGGCTAGAGGATAGGATAGGATAGAGGATAGGATAGGATAGAGGATAGCATAGGATAGAGGATAGGATAGGATAGAGGATAGGATAGGATAGAGGATAGGATAGGATAGACGATAGGATAGGATAGGATAGAGGATAGGATAGGATAGATGATATTATAGGATAGAGGATAGGATAGGATAGAGGATACGATATTATAGAGGATAGGATAGTATAGACGATAGGATCGGATAGAGAATAGGACAGGGCATTGGATAGGAAAGAGGATAGGATAGGATAGAGGATAGGATAGGATATAGGATAGAATAGGATAGAGGATAGGATAGGATAGAGGATAGGATAGGATAGAGGATAGGATAGGATAGAGGATAGGATAGGATACAGGATAGGATAGGATAGAGGATAGGATAGGCTAGAGGATAGGATAGGATAGAGGATAGGATAGGATAGAGGATAGTATAGGATAGAGGATAGGATAGGATAGAGGATAGGATAGGATAGAGGATAGGATAGGATAGGATAGAGGATAGGATAGAGGATAGAGGATAGGATAGGATAGTGTATGGGATAGGATAGAGCAGACTATAGGGGATAGGATAGGATAGAGGATAGGATAGGATAGAGGATAGGATAGGATAGAGGATAGGATAGGATAGAGGATAGGATAGGATAGAGGATAGGATAGGATAGATGATATTATAGGATAGAGGATAGGATAGGATAGAGGATACGATATTATAGAGGATAGGATAGTATAGACGATAGGATCGGATAGAGAATAGGACAGGGCATTGGATAGGATAGGATAGAGGATAGGATAGGATAGAGGATAGAATAGGATAGAGGATAGGATAGGATAGAGGATAGGATAGGATAGAGGATAGGATAGGATAGAGTATAGGATAGGATAGAGGATAGGATAGGTCAGAGGATAAGATAGGATAGAGGATAGTATAGTATAGAGGATAGGGTAGGATAGAGGATAGGATAGGACAGAGGATAAGATAGGATAGAGGATAGGATAAGTTAGAGGATAGGATAGGATAGAGGATAGGATAGAGGATTGGATAGGATAGAGGATACGATAGGATAGAGGATAGGATAGGATAGAGGATAGGATAGGATAGAGGATAGGATAGGATAGAGGATAGGATAGGATAGAGGATAGGATAGGATAGAGGATAGGATAGGATAGAGGATAGGATAGGATAGAGGATAGGATAGGATAGAGGATAGGATAGGATAGAGGATAGGATAGGATAGAGGATAGGATAGGATATAGGATAGGATAGGATAGAGGATAGGATAGGATAGGATAGAGGATAGGATAGGATAGAGGATAGGATAGAGGATAGGATAGGATAGAGGATAGGATAGGATAGAGGATAGGATAGGATAGGGGATAGGATAGGAAAGAGGATAGGATAGGATAAAGGTTTGGATAGGATAGAGGATAGGGTAGGATAGAGGATAGGATAGGATAGAGGATAGGATAGGATAGAGGATAGGATAGGATAGAGGATAGGATAGGATAGAGGATAGGATAGGATAGAGGATAGGATAGGATAGAGGATAGGATAGGATAGGATAGAGGATAGGATAGGATAGAGGATAGGATAGGATACAGGGTAGGATAGGATAGAGGATAGGATAGGCTAGAGGATAGGATAGGATAGAGGATAGGATAGGATAGAGGATAGGATAGGATAGAGGATAGTATATTATAGAGGATAGGATAGGATAGAGGATAGGATAGGATAGAGGATAGGATATAATAGAGGATAGGATAGGATAGACGATAGGATATGATAGACGATAGGATAGGATAGAGGGTAGGATAGGATAGAGGATAGGATAGGACAGAGGATGGGATAGGATAAAGGATACGATATTATAGAGGATAGGATAGGATAGGATAGAGGATATGATCGGACACAGGATAGGATAGGATAGAGGATAGGATAGGATAGAGGATAGGATAGGATAGAGGATAGGATAGGATAGAGGATAGGATAGGATAGAGGATAGGATAGGATAGAGGATAGGATAGGATAGAGGATAGGATAGGATATAGGATAGGATAGGATAGAGGATAGGATAGAGGATAGGATAGAGGATAGGATAGGATAGAGGATAGGATAGGATAGATGATATTATAGGATAGAGGATAGGATAGGATAGAGGATACGATATTATAGAGGATAGGATAGTATAGACGATAGGATCGGATAGAGAATAGGACAGGGCATTGGATAGGATAGGATAGAGGATAGGATAGGATAGAGGATAGAATAGGATAGAGGATAGGATAGGATAGAGGATAGGATAGGATAGAGGATAGGATAGGATAGAGTATAGGATAGGATAGAGGATAGGATAGGTCAGAGGATAAGATAGGATAGAGGATAGTATAGTATAGAGGATAGGGTAGGATAGAGGATAGGATAGGACAGAGGATAAGATAGGATAGAGGATAGGATAAGTTAGAGGATAGGATAGGATAGAGGATAGGATAGAGGATTGGATAGGATAGAGGATACGATAGGATAGAGGATAGGATAGGATAGAGGATAGGATAGGATAGAGGATAGTATAGGATAGAGGATAGGATAGGATAGAGGATAGGATAGGATAGAGGATAGGATAGGATAGGATAGAGGATAGGATAGAGGATAGAGGATAGGATAGGATAGTGTATGGGATAGGATAGAGCAGACTATAGGGGATAGGATAGGATAGAGGATAGGATAGGATAGAGGATAGGATAGGATAGAGGATAGGATAGGATAGATGATATTATAGGATAGAGGATAGGATAGGATAGAGGATACGATATTATAGAGGATAGGATAGTATAGACGATAGGATCGGATAGAGAATAGGACAGGGCATTGGATAGGAAAGAGGATAGGATAGGATAGAGGATAGGATAGGATAGAGGATAGAATAGGATAGAGGATAGGATAGGATAGAGGATAGGATAGGATAGAGGATAGGATAGGATAGAGTATAGGATAGGATAGAGGATAGGATAGGACAGAGGATAAGATAGGATAGAGGATAGTATAGTATAGAGGATAGGGTAGGATAGAGGATAGGATAGGACAGAGGATAAGATAGGATAGAGGATAGGATAAGTTAGAGGATAGGATAGGATAGAGGATAGGATAGAGGATTGGATAGGATAGAGGATACGATAGGATAGAGGATAGGATAGGATAGAGGATAGGATAGGATAGAGGATAGGATAGGATAGAGGATAGGATAGGATAGAGGATAGGATAGGATAGAGGATAGGATAGGATAGAGGATAGGATAGGATAGAGGATAGGATAGGCTAGAGGATAGGATAGGATAGAGGATAGGATAGGATAGAGGATAGTATAGGATAGAGGATAGGATAGGATAGAGGATAGGATAGGATAGAGGATAGGATAGGATAGGATAGAGGATAGGATAGAGGATAGAGGATAGGATAGGATAGTGGATAGGATAGGATAGAGCAGACTATAGGGGATAGGATAGGATAGAGAATAGGATAGGATAGAGGATTGGATAGGATAGAGGATACGATAGGATAGAGGATAGGATAGGATAGAGGATAGGATAGGATAGAGGATAGGATAGGATAGAGGATAGGATAGGATAGAGGATAGGATAGGATAGAGGATAGGATAGGATAGAGGATAGGATAGGATAGGATAGAGGATAGGATAGAGGATAGAGGATAGGATAGGATAGTGTATGGGATAGGATAGAGCAGACTATAGGGGATAGGATAGGATAGAGGATAGGATAGGATAGAGGATAGGATAGGATAGAGGATAGGATAGGATAGATGATATTATAGGATAGAGGATAGGATAGGATAGAGGATACGATATTATAGAGGATAGGATAGTATAGACGATAGGATCGGATAGAGAATAGGACAGGGCATTGGATAGGAAAGAGGATAGGATAGGATAGAGGATAGGATAGGATAGAGGATAGAATAGGATAGAGGATAGGATAGGATAGAGGATAGGATAGGATAGAGGATAGGATAGGATAGAGTATAGGATAGGATAGAGGATAGGATAGGACAGAGGATAAGATAGGATAGAGGATAGTATAGTATAGAGGATAGGGTAGGATAGAGGATAGGATAGGACAGAGGATAAGATAGGATAGAGGATAGGATAAGTTAGAGGATAGGATAGGATAGAGGATAGGATAGAGGATTGGATAGGATAGAGGATACGATAGGATAGAGGATAGGATAGGATAGAGGATAGGATAGGATAGAGGATAGGATAGGATAGAGGATAGGATAGGATAGAGGATAGGATAGGCTAGAGGATAGGATAGGATAGAGGATAGGATAGGATAGAGGATAGTATAGGATAGAGGATAGGATAGGATAGAGGATAGGATAGGATAGGATAGGATAGAGGATAGGATAGAGGATAGAGGATAGGATAGGATAGTGGATAGGATAGGATAGAGCAGACTATAGGGGATAGGATAGGATAGAGAATAGGATAGGATAGAGGATTGGATAGGATAGAGGATACGATAGGATTGAGGATAGGATAGGATAGACGATAGGATAGGATAGAGGATAGGATAGGCTAGAGGATAGGATAGGATAGAGGATAGGATAGGATAGAGGATAGCATAGGATAGAGGATAGGATAGGATAGAGGATAGGATAGGATAGAGGATAGGATAGGATAGACGATAGGATAGGATAGGATAGAGGATAGGATAGGATAGATGATATTATAGGATAGAGGATAGGATAGGATAGAGGATACGATATTATAGAGGATAGGATAGTATAGACGATAGGATCGGATAGAGAATAGGACAGGGCATTGGATAGGAAAGAGGATAGGATAGGATAGAGGATAGGATAGGATATAGGATAGAATAGGATAGAGGATAGGATAGGATAGAGGATAGGATAGGATAGAGGATAGGATAGGATAGAGGATAGGATAGGATACAGGATAGGATAGGATAGAGGATAGGATAGGCTAGAGGATAGGATAGGATAGAGGATAGGATAGGATAGAGGATAGTATAGGATAGAGGATAGGATAGGATAGAGGATAGGATAGGATAGAGGATAGGATAGGATAGGATAGAGGATAGGATAGAGGATAGAGGATAGGATAGGATAGTGTATGGGATAGGATAGAGCAGACTATAGGGGATAGGATAGGATAGAGGATAGGATAGGATAGAGGATAGGATAGGATAGAGGATAGGATAGGATAGAGGATAGGATAGGATAGATGATATTATAGGATAGAGGATAGGATAGGATAGAGGATACGATATTATAGAGGATAGGATAGTATAGACGATAGGATCGGATAGAGAATAGGACAGGGCATTGGATAGGATAGGATAGAGGATAGGATAGGATAGAGGATAGAATAGGATAGAGGATAGGATAGGATAGAGGATAGGATAGGATAGAGGATAGGATAGGATAGAGTATAGGATAGGATAGAGGATAGGATAGGTCAGAGGATAAGATAGGATAGAGGATAGTATAGTATAGAGGATAGGGTAGGATAGAGGATAGGATAGGACAGAGGATAAGATAGGATAGAGGATAGGATAAGTTAGAGGATAGGATAGGATAGAGGATAGGATAGAGGATTGGATAGGATAGAGGATACGATAGGATAGAGGATAGGATAGGATAGAGGATAGGATAGGATAGAGGATAGGATAGGATAGAGGATAGGATAGGATAGAGGATAGGATAGGATAGAGGATAGGATAGGATAGAGGATAGGATAGGATAGAGGATAGGATAGGATAGAGGATAGGATAGGATAGAGGATAGGATAGGATAGAGGATAGGATAGGATATAGGATAGGATAGGATAGAGGATAGGATAGGATAGGATAGAGGATAGGATAGGATAGAGGATAGGATAGAGGATAGGATAGGATAGAGGATAGGATAGGATAGAGGATAGGATAGGATAGGGGATAGGATAGGAAAGAGGATAGGATAGGATAAAGGTTTGGATAGGATAGAGGATAGGGTAGGATAGAGGATAGGATAGGATAGAGGATAGGATAGGATAGAGGATAGGATAGGATAGAGGATAGGATAGGATAGAGGATAGGATAGGATAGAGGATAGGATAGGATAGAGGATAGGATAGGATAGGATAGAGGATAGGATAGGATAGAGGATAGGATAGGATACAGGGTAGGATAGGATAGAGGATAGGATAGGCTAGAGGATAGGATAGGATAGAGGATAGGATAGGATAGAGGATAGGATAGGATAGAGGATAGTATATTATAGAGGATAGGATAGGATAGAGGATAGGATAGGATAGAGGATAGGATATAATAGAGGATAGGATAGGATAGACGATAGGATATGATAGACGATAGGATAGGATAGAGGGTAGGATAGGATAGAGGATAGGATAGGACAGAGGATGGGATAGGATAAAGGATACGATATTATAGAGGATAGGATAGGATAGGATAGAGGATATGATCGGACACAGGATAGGATAGGATAGAGGATAGGATAGGATAGAGGATAGGATAGGATAGAGGATAGGATAGGATAGAGGATAGGATAGGATAGAGGATAGGATAGGATAGAGGATAGGATAGGATAGAGGATAGGATAGGATATAGGATAGGATAGGATAGAGGATAGGATAGAGGATAGGATAGAGGATAGGATAGGATAGAGGATAGGATAGGATAGAGGATAGGATAGAGGATAGGATAGGATAGAGGATAGGATAGGATAGAGGATAGGATAGGATAGGGGATAGGATAGGAAAGAGGATAGGATAGGATAAAGGTTTGGATAGGATAGAGGATAGGGTAGGATAGAGGATAGGATAGGATAGAGGATAGGATAGGATAGAGGATAGGATAGGATAGAGGATAGGATAGGATAGAGGATAGGATAGGATAGAGGATAGGATAGGATAGGATAGAGGATAGGATAGGATAGAGGATAGGATAGGATACAGGGTAGGATAGGATAGAGGATAGGATAGGCTAGAGGATAGGATAGGATAGAGGATAGGATAGGATAGAGGATAGGATATAATAGAGGATAGGATAGGATAGACGATAGGATATGATAGACGATAGGATAGGATAGAGGATAGGATAGGATAGAGGATAGGATAGGATAGAGGATAGGATAGGATAGAGGATGGGATGGGATAAAGGATACGATATTATAGAGGATAGGATAGGATAGGATAGAGGATATGATCGGATAGAGGATAGGATAGGATAGAGGATAGGATAGGATAGAGGATAGGATAGGATAGAGGATAGGATAGGATAGAGGATAGGATAGGATAGAGGATAGGATAGGATAGATGATATTATAGGATAGAGGATAGGATAGGATAGAGGATACGATATTATAGAGGATAGGATAGTATAGACGATAGGATCGGATAGAGAATAGGACAGGGCATTGGATAGGAAAGAGGATAGGATAGGATAGAGGATAGGATAGGATAGAGGACAGAATAGGATAGAGGATAGGATAGGATAGAGGATAGGATAGGATAGAGGATAGGATAGGATAGAGGATAGGATAGGATACAGGGTAGGATAGGATAGAGGATAGGATAGGCTAGAGGATAGGCTCGGCGGGGAGTACCGAGCCGCGCTCGGGGTTCTCCGCAGGGCTGTCGCGCGGGCCAAGGCCGACGCGTGGTCGGAGCTCGTCGGCACGGTGGACTCCGATCCATGGGGGCGCCCGTACAAGCTTGTCATGAACAAGCTGCGCGCGTGGGCGCCTCCGGTGACGGAGTCGATGGACCCCCACCTGCTCGAGGGAGTGGTGGCGTCCCTCTTCCCGCGAGAGGGGGGACAACTGCGCCGCTCCCATTGGGAACAGGAGCCTCTCTCCTGGTCCGCAGAGTGGGAGGTGTCGGCCGGCGAGCTGGGTGAGGCGATGGCCAGGGCGCGGCGGGTGGGCCGCAAGGCCCCGGGCCCGGACGGGGTGCCGGGCCGCGCGTTGGTCTTGGCCCTGGAGGGGGGACTCGCCGCCGAACTCCGGCAGCTGTATAACGGCTGTCTGAGGGAGGGGGTGTTCCCCACGGAGTGGAAGTCGGGCAGGTTGGTCCTCCTTCCGAAGGGGGGCAAGTCCCGGGACTCGCCCTCAGGGTACCGGCCAATTTGTCTGCTGGACGAGGCGGGGAAGTTGTTCGAGCGCGTACTCGTTGGACGCCTCGTCCGGCACCTGTCGGCGGGAGGGGTCCCCGATCTGAGCGGGGTTCAATTCGGCTTCCGGGAGGGTCTCTCCACCGTCGACGCTATTCGGCGGGTGAGGGCTCTCTCGGAGGCCTGTACGAGGGGGGGCGGTGTTGCGTTGGCGATATCCTTGGATATCGCTAACGCGTTCAACACCGTCCCCTGGGATCGGATAATGGAGGCCCTGGTCTTCCACCGGGTGCCTCTGTATCTCAGAAGGGTGATCGGGAGCTATCTCTCCGACAGGGGTATAGAGTATCCCGGCCGGTACGGGATGGTGCGCAGGGGCGTCGTGCGCGGGGTTCCGCAGGGCTCGGTGTTGGGCCCGTTGCTGTGGAATCTTGCGTACGATCGCGTCCTGCGGGAGGAGATGCCTCCCGGGGTCAGCCTGACGTGTTACGCCGACGACACGCTGGTATTGGCCACCGGGAGGTATGCGAAGGAGGCCATCTGCCTGGCGGAGCGCGGCGCGTGGCGCGCGGTGCGCGCGATCCGGTCGCTGGGCCTAGAGGTGTCCGTCGAGAAAACCAGGGCCATGTGGTTTCTCCGCTCGGCCCGGTTGGCGGCGCCTCCCCAGTGCTGGATCTGCGTGGGGGAGGGGATGGTCAGGGTCGGGTCCCAGATGCGGTACCTGGGACTCGAGCTTGACGGCCGGTGGCGTTTTGACCGCCACCTTGAGTCGCTGGCGCCCCGGGCGGAGAGGGCGACCGCTGCGCTCGGTCGCCTTCTCCCGAATCTCGGGGGACCCTGTGGACGGGTGCGTCGTCTGTTCGCGGTGGTGGTGCGAGTTTTGGTCCTGTACGGAGCCCCTGTATGGGCGCGCGATGTCTTGGCTAGGGGGCGCAGTGGCGGCACACGGTCGCTGCTGCGTCGCATCGAGCGCAGGCTGGCCATAGGCATCGTGCGGGGGTACCGCACCATTTCATACGCGACGGCGATGGTGATGTCGGGGCTGATCCCCCTCGAGCTGGAGGCCCGCGTGTTGGCGGATGTGCATACGCACTCCAGGGAACTCCGGCTCCGGGGGGTGGCCCCGGATCAGGCGCGGCTCATGGTGGATGAGCTCAGGCGACATGCTCGGCGGCACGCAGCCCGGGAGTGGCGCGATAGCCTTCCCGGGACGAGGGAGGGCGAGAGGCGGGCCGTTCGGGCCATCCTCCCGGTGTTCGATCAATGGAACAGGGGATGGATGGGGCATAGGGTCTCCTACCGTGTGACGCAGGTGATGAGCGGGCACGGGTGCTTCGGCGACTACCTGTGTCGCATCGGGAGGGAGACCGAGGAGGCGTGTCACCACTGCGGCGAGCCGCGGGACACGGCGCAACACACTCTGGAGGAGTGTCCGGCATGGGGGGGAGAGCGCCGTGCCCTGCGGCGCGCGGTGGGCCACGACCTCTCGCTCCCGGCTGTCGTCGCTGCGGCAGCCGGTGGCGAGGAGGCGTGGAGGGGGTTCGCTTCCTTCTGCGAGCGGGTTATGCTGCGGAAGGAGGCTGCGGAACGGGATCGGGAGCGTAATCACGATCCCGGCCGAAGGGGGGGGAGGCGGCGCAGGGTACGCCCCGGGGGCGTACCCCCGTTGCGACGCCTCTGACGCGAGCGGGGACGCCCTTGATGATCTCGAGGCGGGGGATCGGATATCCCCTTACACTCGGTCACCAACGGCGTCCCCGGAGGCCGCCGGGCATCTCGAGCGGGGGCTCGGATGCTCATCGGGCGGCCTAACAGGGGGGAAGGCGCCACGTCGTCCGTTGCGTGGTGCCTTCGGATAGAGTAGGTACGGGAGGGGGCCGCGTCCCCCCCTGGGTGGTATGCTAAGGCGGGGGCACACCGGATTGACATGCGCGCGCAGAGCACGGGTGCCCCCAGGAGTCTAGGGACGGACGGGGAGGAGTTAGTGGGTATACTCGGCGTTGCACCAACCAGCCGAGGAGTCCCACATAACCCGGACCCCACCCCCCCCGGGGGGGTTCGGGTATCCGTAACGAGATTACCTCCTCGGAAAAAAAAAAAAAAATAGGATAGGCTAGAGGATAGGATAGGATAGAGGATAGGATAGGATAGAGGATAGTATATTATAGAGGATAGGATAGGATAGAGGATAGGATAGGATAGAGGATAGGATATAATAGAGGATAGGATAGGATAGACGATAGGATATGATAGACGATAGGATAGGATAGAGGGTAGGATAGGATAGAGGATAGGATAGGACAGAGGATGGGATAGGATAAAGGATACGATATTATAGAGGATAGGATAGGATAGGATAGAGGATATGATCGGATAGAGGATAGGATAGGATAGAGGATAGGATAGGATAGAGGATAGGATAGGATAGAGGATAGGATAGGATAGAGGATAGGATAGGATAGAGGATAGGATAGGATAGAGGATAGGATAGGATAGAGGATAGGATAGGATAGAGGATAGGATAGGATAGAGGATAGGATAGGATAGAGGATAGGATAGGATATAGGATAGGATAGGATAGAGGATAGGATAGGATAGGATAGAGGATAGGATAGGATAGAGGATAGGATAGAGGATAGGATAGGATAGAGGATAGGATAGGATAGAGGATAGGATAGGATAGGGGATAGGATAGGAAAGAGGATAGGATAGGATAAAGGTTTGGATAGGATAGAGGATAGGGTAGGATAGAGGATAGGATAGGATAGAGGATAGGATAGGATAGAGGATAGGATAGGATAGAGGATAGGATAGGATAGAGGATAGGATAGGATAGAGGATAGGATAGGATAGAGGATAGGATAGGATAGGATAGAGGATAGGATAGGATAGAGGATAGGATAGGATACAGGGTAGGATAGGATAGAGGATAGGATAGGCTAGAGGATAGGATAGGATAGAGGATAGGATAGGATAGAGGATAGGATAGGATAGAGGATAGTATATTATAGAGGATAGGATAGGATAGAGGATAGGATAGGATAGAGGATAGGATATAATAGAGGATAGGATAGGATAGACGATAGGATATGATAGACGATAGGATAGGATAGAGGGTAGGATAGGATAGAGGATAGGATAGGACAGAGGATGGGATAGGATAAAGGATACGATATTATAGAGGATAGGATAGGATAGGATAGAGGATATGATCGGACACAGGATAGGATAGGATAGAGGATAGGATAGGATAGAGGATAGGATAGGATAGAGGATAGGATAGGATAGAGGATAGGATAGGATAGAGGATAGGATAGGATAGAGGATAGGATAGGATAGAGGATAGGATAGGATAGAGGATAGGATAGGATAGAGGATAGGATAGGATATAGGATAGGATAGGATAGAGGATAGGATAGGATAGGATAGAGGATAGGATAGAGGATAGGATAGGATAGAGGATAGGATAGGATAGAGGATAGGATAGAGGATAGGATAGGATAGAGGATAGGATAGGATAGAGGATAGGATAGGATAGGGGATAGGATAGGAAAGAGGATAGGATAGGATAAAGGTTTGGATAGGATAGAGGATAGGGTAGGATAGAGGATAGGATAGGATAGAGGATAGGATAGGATAGAGGATAGGATAGGATAGAGGATAGGATAGGATAGAGGATAGGATAGGATAGAGGATAGGATAGGATAGAGGATAGGATAGGATAGGATAGAGGATAGGATAGGATAGAGGATAGGATAGGATACAGGGTAGGATAGGATAGAGGATAGGATAGGCTAGAGGATAGGATAGGATAGAGGATAGGATAGGATAGAGGATAGGATAGGATAGAGGATAGTATATTATAGAGGATAGGATAGGATAGAGGATAGGATAGGATAGAGGATAGGATATAATAGAGGATAGGATAGGATAGACGATAGGATATGATAGACGATAGGATAGGATAGAGGGTAGGATAGGATAGAGGATAGGATAGGACAGAGGATGGGATAGGATAAAGGATACGATATTATAGAGGATAGGATAGGATAGGATAGAGGATATGATCGGACACAGGATAGGATAGGATAGAGGATAGGATAGGATAGAGGATAGGATAGGATAGAGGATAGGATAGGATAGAGGATAGGATAGGATAGAGGATAGGATAGGATAGAGGATAGGATAGGATAGAGGATAGGATAGGATAGAGGATAGGATAGGATAGAGGATAGGATAGGATAGAGGATAGGATAGGATAGAGGATAGGATAGGATAGAGGATAGGATAGGATATAGGATAGGATAGGATAGAGGATAGGATAGGATAGGATAGAGGATAGGATAGAGGATAGGATAGGATAGAGGATAGGATAGGATAGAGGATAGGATAGGATAGGGGATAGGATAGGATAGAGGATAGGATAGGATAAAGGTTTGGATAGGATAGAGGATAGGATAGGATAGAGGATAGGATAGGATAGAGGATGACGGCGAGGCTCGGCGGGGAGTACCGAGCCGCGCTCGGGGTTCTCCGCAGGGCTATCGCGCGGGCCAAGGCCGACGCGTGGTCGGAGCTCGTCGGCACGGTGGACTCCGATCCATGGGGGCGCCCGTACAAGCTTGTCATGAACAAGCTGCGCGCGTGGGCGCCTCCGGTGACGGAGTCGATGGACCCCCACCTGCTCGAGGGAGTGGTGGCGTCCCTCTTCCCGCGAGAGGGGGGACAACTGCGCCGCTCCCATTGGGAACAGGAGCCTCTCTCCTGGTCCGCAGAGTGGGAGGTGTCGGCCGGCGAGCTGGGTGAGGCGATGGCCAGGGCGCGGCGGGTGGGCCGCAAGGCCCCGGGCCCGGACGGGGTGCCGGGCCGCGCGTTGGTCTTGGCCCTGGAGGGGGGACTCGCCGCCGAACTCCGGCAGCTGTATAACGGCTGTCTGAGGGAGGGGGTGTTCCCCACGGAGTGGAAGTCGGGCAGGTTGGTCCTCCTTCCGAAGGGGGGCAAGTCCCGGGACTCGCCCTCAGGGTACCGGCCAATTTGTCTGCTGGACGAGGCGGGGAAGTTGTTCGAGCGCGTACTCGTTGGACGCCTCGTCCGGCACCTGTCGGCGGGAGGGGTCCCCGATCTGAGCGGGGTTCAATTCGGCTTCCGGGAGGGTCTCTCCACCGTCGACGCTATTCGGCGGGTGAGGGCTCTCTCGGAGGCCTGTACGAGGGGGGGCGGTGTTGCGTTGGCGATATCCTTGGATATCGCTAACGCGTTCAACACCGTCCCCTGGGATCGGATAATGGAGGCCCTGGTCTTCCACCGGGTGCCTCTGTATCTCAGAAGGGTGATCGGGAGCTATCTCTCCGACAGGGGTATAGAGTATCCCGGCCGGTACGGGATGGTGCGCAGGGGCGTCGTGCGCGGGGTTCCGCAGGGCTCGGTGTTGGGCCCGTTGCTGTGGAATCTTGCGTACGATCGCGTCCTGCGGGAGGAGATGCCTCCCGGGGTCAGCCTGACGTGTTACGCCGACGACACGCTGGTATTGGCCACCGGGAGGTATGCGAAGGAGGCCATCTGCCTGGCGGAGCGCGGCGCGTGGCGCGCGGTGCGCGCGATCCGGTCGCTGGGCCTAGAGGTGTCCGTCGAGAAAACCAGGGCCATGTGGTTTCTCCGCTCGGCCCGGTTGGCGGCGCCTCCCCAGTGCTGGATCTGCGTGGGGGAGGGGATGGTCAGGGTCGGGTCCCAGATGCGGTACCTGGGACTCGAGCTTGACGGCCGGTGGCGTTTTGACCGCCACCTTGAGTCGCTGGCGCCCCGGGCGGAGAGGGCGACCGCTGCGCTCGGTCGCCTTCTCCCGAATCTCGGGGGACCCTGTGGACGGGTGCGTCGTCTGTTCGCGGTGGTGGTGCGAGTTTTGGTCCTGTACGGAGCCCCTGTATGGGCGCGCGATGTCTTGGCTAGGGGGCGCAGTGGCGGCACACGGTCGCTGCTGCGTCGCATCGAGCGCAGGCTGGCCATAGGCATCGTGCGGGGGTACCGCACCATTTCATACGCGACGGCGATGGTGATGTCGGGGCTGATCCCCCTCGAGCTGGAGGCCCGCGTGTTGGCGGATGTGCATACGCACTCCAGGGAACTCCGGCTCCGGGGGGTGGCCCCGGATCAGGCGCGGCTCATGGTGGATGAGCTCAGGCGACATGCTCGGCGGCACGCAGCCCGGGAGTGGCGCGATAGCCTTCCCGGGACGAGGGAGGGCGAGAGGCGGGCCGTTCGGGCCATCCTCCCGGTGTTCGATCAATGGAACAGGGGATGGATGGGGCATAGGGTCTCCTACCGTGTGACGCAGGTGATGAGCGGGCACGGGTGCTTCGGCGACTACCTGTGTCGCATCGGGAGGGAGACCGAGGAGGCGTGTCACCACTGCGGCGAGCCGCGGGACACGGCGCAACACACTCTGGAGGAGTGTCCGGCATGGGGGGGAGAGCGCCGTGCCCTGCGGCGCGCGGTGGGCCACGACCTCTCGCTCCCGGCTGTCGTCGCTGCGGCAGCCGGTGGCGAGGAGGCGTGGAGGGGGTTCGCTTCCTTCTGCGAGCGGGTTATGCTGCGGAAGGAGGCTGCGGAACGGGATCGGGAGCGTAATCACGATCCCGGCCGAAGGGGGGGAGGCGGCGCAGGGTACGCCCCGGGGGCGTACCCCCGTTGCGACGCCTCTGACGCGAGCGGGGACGCCCTTGATGATCTCGAGGCGGGGGATCGGATATCCCCTTACACTCGGTCACCAACGGCGTCCCCGGAGGCCGCCGGGCATCTCGAGCGGGGGCTCGGATGCTCATCGGGCGGCCTAACAGGGGGGAAGGCGCCACGTCGTCCGTTGCGTGGTGCCTTCGGATAGAGTAGGTACGGGAGGGGGCCGCGTCCCCCCCTGGGTGGTATGCTAAGGCGGGGGCACACCGGATTGACATGCGCGCGCAGAGCACGGGTGCCCCCAGGAGTCTAGGGACGGACGGGGAGGAGTTAGTGGGTATACTCGGCGTTGCACCAACCAGCCGAGGAGTCCCACATAACCCGGACCCCACCCCCCCCCGGGGGGGTTCGGGTATCCGTAACGAGATTACCTCCTCGGAAAAAAAAAAAAAAAAAAATAGGATAGGATAGAGGATAGGATAGGATAGAGGATAGGATAGGATAGAGGATAGGATAGGATAGAGGATTGGATAGGATAGAGGATAGGATAGGATAGAGGATAGGATAGGATAGAGGATAGGATAGGATAGAGGATAGGATAGGATAGACGATAGGATAGGATAGAGGATAGGATAGGATAGAGGATAGGATAGGATAGAGGATAGGATAGGATAGAGGATAGGATAGGATAGAGGATAGGATAGGATAGAGGATAGGATAGGATAGAGGATACGATATCGGATTGGATAGGATAGATGATAGGATAGGATAGAGGATAGGATAGGATAGAGGATACGATATAGGATTGGATAGGATAGAGGATAGGATAGGATAGAGGATAGGATAAGATAGAGGATAGGATAGGATAGAGGATAGGATAGGATAGAGGATAGGATAGGATAGAGGATAGGATAGGATAGAGGATAGGATAGGATAGAGGATAGGATAGGATAGAGGATAGGATAGGATAGAGGATAGGATAGGATAGAGGATAGGATAGGATAGAGGATTGGATAGGATAGAGGATAGGATAGGATAGAGGATAGGATAGGATAGAGGATAGGATAGGATAGAGGATAGGATAGGATAGACGATAGGATAGGATAGAGGACAGAATAGGATAGAGGATAGGATAGGATAGAGGATAGGATAGGATAGGGGATAGGATAGGAAAGAGGATAGGATAGGATAAAGGTTTGGATAGGATAGAGGATAGGGTAGGATAGAGGATAGGATAGGATAGAGGATAGGATAGGATAGAGGATAGGATAGGATAGAGGATAGGATAGGATAGAGGATAGGATAGGATAGAGGATAGGATAGGATAGAGGATAGGATAGGATAGGATAGAGGATAGGATAGGATAGAGGATAGGATAGGATACAGGGTAGGATAGGATAGAGGATAGGATAGGCTAGAGGATAGGATAGGATAGAGGATAGGATAGGATAGAGGATAGGATAGGATAGAGGATAGTATATTATAGAGGATAGGATAGGATAGAGGATAGGATAGGATAGAGGATAGGATATAATAGAGGATAGGATAGGATAGACGATAGGATATGATAGACGATAGGATAGGATAGAGGGTAGGATAGGATAGAGGATAGGATAGGACAGAGGATGGGATAGGATAAAGGATACGATATTATAGAGGATAGGATAGGATAGGATAGAGGATATGATCGGACACAGGATAGGATAGGATAGAGGATAGGATAGGATAGAGGATAGGATAGGATAGAGGATAGGATAGGATAGAGGATAGGATAGGATAGAGGATAGGATAGGATAGAGGATAGGATAGGATAGAGGATAGGATAGGATAGAGGATAGGATAGGATATAGGATAGGATAGGATAGAGGATAGGATAGGATAGGATAGAGGATAGGATAGAGGATAGGATAGGATAGAGGATAGGATAGGATAGAGGATAGGATAGAGGATAGGATAGGATAGAGGATAGGATAGGATAGAGGATAGGATAGGATAGGGGATAGGATAGGAAAGAGGATAGGATAGGATAAAGGTTTGGATAGGATAGAGGATAGGGTAGGATAGAGGATAGGATAGGATAGAGGATAGGATAGGATAGAGGATAGGATAGGATAGAGGATAGGATAGGATAGAGGATAGGATAGGATAGAGGATAGGATAGGATAGGATAGAGGATAGGATAGGATAGAGGATAGGATAGGATACAGGGTAGGATAGGATAGAGGATAGGATAGGCTAGAGGATAGGATAGGATAGAGGATAGGATAGGATAGAGGATAGGATATAATAGAGGATAGGATAGGATAGACGATAGGATATGATAGACGATAGGATAGGATAGAGGATAGGATAGGATAGAGGATAGGATAGGATAGAGGATAGGATAGGATAGAGGATGGGATGGGATAAAGGATACGATATTATAGAGGATAGGATAGGATAGGATAGAGGATATGATCGGATAGAGGATAGGATAGGATAGAGGATAGGATAGGATAGAGGATAGGATAGGATAGAGGATAGGATAGGATAGAGGATAGGATAGGATAGAGGATAGGATAGGATAGATGATATTATAGGATAGAGGATAGGATAGGATAGAGGATACGATATTATAGAGGATAGGATAGTATAGACGATAGGATCGGATAGAGAATAGGACAGGGCATTGGATAGGAAAGAGGATAGGATAGGATAGAGGATAGGATAGGATAGAGGACAGAATAGGATAGAGGATAGGATAGGATAGAGGATAGGATAGGATAGAGGATAGGATAGGATAGAGGATAGGATAGGATACAGGGTAGGATAGGATAGAGGATAGGATAGGCTAGAGGATAGGATAGGATAGAGGATAGGATAGGATAGAGGATAGTATATTATAGAGGATAGGATAGGATAGAGGATAGGATAGGATAGAGGATAGGATATAATAGAGGATAGGATAGGATAGACGATAGGATATGATAGACGATAGGATAGGATAGAGGGTAGGATAGGATAGAGGATAGGATAGGACAGAGGATGGGATAGGATAAAGGATACGATATTATAGAGGATAGGATAGGATAGGATAGAGGATATGATCGGATAGAGGATAGGATAGGATAGAGGATAGGATAGGATAGAGGATAGGATAGGATAGAGGATAGGATAGGATAGAGGATAGGATAGGATAGAGGATAGGATAGGATAGAGGATAGGATAGGATAGAGGATAGGATAGGATAGAGGATAGGATAGGATAGAGGATAGGATAGGATAGAGGATAGGATAGGATAGAGGATAGGATAGGATATAGGATAGGATAGGATAGAGGATAGGATAGGATAGGATAGAGGATAGGATAGGATAGAGGATAGGATAGAGGATAGGATAGGATAGAGGATAGGATAGGATAGAGGATAGGATAGGATAGGGGATAGGATAGGAAAGAGGATAGGATAGGATAAAGGTTTGGATAGGATAGAGGATAGGGTAGGATAGAAGATAGGATAGGATAGAGGATAGGATAGGATAGAGGATAGGATAGGATAGAGGATAGGATAGGATAGAGGATAGGATAGGATAGAGGATAGGATAGGATAGGATAGAGGATAGGATAGGATAGAGGATAGGATAGGATACAGGGTAGGATAGGATAGAGGATAGGATAGGCTAGAGGATAGGATAGGATAGAGGATAGGATAGGATAGAGGATAGGATAGGATAGAGGATAGTATATTATAGAGGATAGGATAGGATAGAGGATAGGATAGGATAGAGGATAGGATATAATAGAGGATAGGATAGGATAGACGATAGGATATGATAGACGATAGGATAGGATAGAGGGTAGGATAGGATAGAGGATAGGATAGGACAGAGGATGGGATAGGATAAAGGATACGATATTATAGAGGATAGGATAGGATAGGATAGAGGATATGATCGGACACAGGATAGGATAGGATAGAGGATAGGATAGGATAGAGGATAGGATAGGATAGAGGATAGGATAGGATAGAGGATAGGATAGGATAGAGGATAGGATAGGATAGAGGATAGGATAGGATAGAGGATAGGATAGGATATAGGATAGGATAGGATAGAGGATAGGATAGGATAGGATAGAGGATAGGATAGAGGATAGGATAGGATAGAGGATAGGATAGGATAGAGGATAGGATAGAGGATAGGATAGGATAGAGGATAGGATAGGATAGAGGATAGGATAGGATAGGGGATAGGATAGGAAAGAGGATAGGATAGGATAAAGGTTTGGATAGGATAGAGGATAGGGTAGGATAGAGGATAGGATAGGATAGAGGATAGGATAGGATAGAGGATAGGATAGGATAGAGGATAGTATATTATAGAGGATAGGATAGGATAGAGGATAGGATAGGATAGAGGATAGGATATAATAGAGGATAGGATAGGATAGACGATAGGATATGATAGACGATAGGATAGGATAGAGGGTAGGATAGGATAGAGGATAGGATAGGACAGAGGATGGGATAGGATAAAGGATACGATATTATAGAGGATAGGATAGGATAGGATAGAGGATATGATCGGACACAGGATAGGATAGGATAGAGGATAGGATAGGATAGAGGATAGGATAGGATAGAGGATAGGATAGGATAGAGGATAGGATAGGATGGAGGATAGGATAGGATAGAGGATAGGATAGGATAGAGGATAGGATAGGATAGAGGATAGGATAGGATAGAGGATAGGATAGGATAGAGGATAGGATAGGATAGAGGATAGGATAGGATAGAGGATGGGATAGGATATAGGATAGGATAGGATAGAGGATAGGATAGGATAGGATAGAGGATAGGATAGAGGATAGGATAGGATAGAGGATAGGATAGGATAGGGGATAGGATAGGATAGAGGATAGGATAGGATAAAGGTTTGGATAGGATAGAGGATAGGATAGGATAGAGGATAGGATAGGGATAGAGGATAGGATAGGATAGAGGATAGGATAGGATAGAGGATAGGATAGGATAGAGGATTGGATAGGATAGAGGATAGGATAGGATAGAGGATAGGATAGGATAGAGGATAGGATAGGATAGAGGATAGGATAGGATAGACGATAGGATAGGATAGAGGATAGGATAGGATAGAGGATAGGATAGGATAGAGGATAGGATAGGATAGAGGATAGGATAGGATAGAGGATAGGATAGGATAGAGGATAGGATAGGATAGAGGATAGGATAGGATAGAGGATACGATATCGGATTGGATAGGATAGATGATAGGATAGGATAGAGGATAGGATAGGATAGAGGATACGATATAGGATTGGATAGGATAGAGGATAGGATAGGATAGAGGATAGGATAGGATAGAGGATAGGATAAGATAGAGGATAGGATAGGATAGAGGATAGGATAGGATAGAGGATAGGATAGGATAGAGGATAGGATAGGATAGAGGATAGGATAGGATAGAGGATAGGATAGGATAGAGGATAGGATAGGATAGAGGATAGGATAGGATAGAGGATAGGATAGGATAGAGGATAGGATAGGATAGAGGATAGGATAGGATAGAGGATAGGATAGGATAGAGGATAGGATAGGATAGAGGATAGGATAGTATAGAGGATAGGATAGGATAGAGGATAGGATAGGATAGAGGATAGGATAGGATACAGGATAGGATAGGATAGAGGATAGGATAGGATAGAGGATAGGATAGGATAGATGATAGGATAGGATAGGGGATAGGATAGGATAGAGGATAGGATAGGATAAAGGTTTGGATAGGATAGAGGATAGGATAGGATAGAGGATAGGATAGGATAGAGGATACGATATAGGATTGGATAGGATAGAGGATAGGATAGGATAGATGATATTGTAGGATAGAGGAAGGATAGGACAGAGGATACGATATTATAGAGGATAGGATAGCATAGCGGAAAGGGTAGGATAGAGGATAGGATAGGGGATTGGATAGTATAGAGGACATGAGACGATAGGGGATAGGATAGGATAGAGGATAGGATAGGATAAAGGTTTGGATAGGATAGAGGATAGAATAGGATAGAGGATAGGATAGGATAGGATAGGATAGAGGATAGGATAGGATAGAGGATAGGATAGGATAGAGGATAGGATAGGATAGGGGATAGGATAGGATAGAGAATAGGATAGGATAGGATAGAGGATAGGATAGGATAGGATAGAGGATAGGATAGGATAGGGGATAGGATAGGATAGAGGATAGGATAGGATAAAGGTTTGGATAGGATAGAGGATAGGATAGGATAGAGGATAGGATAGGATAGAGGATAGGATAGGATAGAGGATAGGATAGGATAGAGGATAGGATAGGATAGAGGATAGGATAGGATAGAGGATAGGATAGGATAGAGGATAGGATAGGATAGAGGATACGATATCGGATTGGATAGGATAGATGATAGGATAGGATAGAGGATAGGATAGGATAGAGGATACGATATAGGATTGGATAGGATAGAGGATAGGATAGGAAAGAGGATAGGATAGGATAGAGAATGGGATAGGATAGAGGATAGGATAGGATAGAGGATAGGATAAGATAGAGGATAGGATAAGATAGAGGATAGGATAGGATAGAGGATAGGATAGGATAGAGGATAGGATAGGTTAGAGGATAGGATAGGATAGAGGATAGGATAGGATAGAGGATAGGATAGGATAGAGGATAGGATAGGATAGAGGATAGGATAGGATAGAGGATAGGATAGGATAGAGGATAGGATAGGATAGAGGATAGGATAGGATAGAGGATAGGATAGGATAGAGGATAGGATAGTATAGAGGACAGGATAGGATAGAGGATAGGATAGGATACAGGATAGGATAGGATAGAGGATAGGATAGGATAGAGGATAGGATAGGATAGAGGATAGGATAGGATAGAGGATAGGATAGGATAGGGGATAGGATAGGATAGAGGATAGGATAGGATAAAGGTTTGGATAGGATAGAGGATAGGATAGGATAGAGGATAGGATAGGATAGAGGATACGATATAGGATTGGATAGGATAGAGGATAGGATAGGATAGATGATATTGTAGGATAGAGGAAGGATGGGACAGAGGATACGATATTATAGAGGATAGGATAGCATAGCGGAAAGGGTAGGATAGAGGATAGGATAGGGGATTGGATAGTATAGAGGACATGAGACGATAGAGGATAGGATAGGATAGAGGATAGAATAGGATAGAGGATAGGATAGGATAGGATAGAGGATAGGATAGGATAGGCTAGAGGATAGGATAGGATAGGGGATAGGATAGGATAGAGGATAGGATAGGATAAAGGTTTGGATAGGATAGATGATAGGATAGGATAGAGGATAGGATAGGATAGAGGATACGATATAGGATTGGATAGGATAGAGGATAGAATAGGAAAGAGGATAGGATAGGATAGAGGATAGGATAGGATAGAGGATAGGATAGGATAGAGGATAGGATAGGATAGAGGATAGGATAGGATAGAGGATAGGATAGGATAGAGGATAGGATAGGATAGAGGATAGGATAGGATAGAGGATAGGATAGGATAGAGGATAGGATAGGATAGAGGATAGGATAGGATAGAGGATAGGATAGGATAGAGGATAGGATAGGATAGAGGATAGGATAGTATAGAGGATAGGATAGGATAGAGGATAGGATAGGATAGAGGATAGGATAGGATAAAGGTTTGGATAGGATAGAGGATAGGATAGGATAGAGGATAGGATAGGATAGAGGATAGGATAGGATAGAGGATAGGATAGGATAGAGGATAGGATAGGATAGAGGATAGGATAGCATAGCGGAAAGGGTAGGATAGAGGATAGGATAGGGGATTGGATAGTATAGAGGACATGAGACGATAGGGGATAGGATAGGATAGAGGATAGGATAGGATAAAGGTTTGGATAGGATAGAGGATAGAATAGGATAGAGGATAGGATAGGATAGGATAGGATAGGATAAAGGTTTGGATAGGATAGAGGATAGGATAGGATAGAGGATAGGATAGGATAGAGGTTACGATATAGGATTGGATAGGATAGAGGATAGGATAGGAAAGAGGATAGGATAGGATAGAGGATACGATATAGGATTGGATAGGATAAAGGATAGGATAGGAAAGAGGATAGGATAGGATAGAGAATGGGATAGGATAGAGGATAGGATAGGATAGAGGATAGGATAAGATAGAGGATAGGATAGGATAGAGGATAGGATAGGATAGAGGATAGGATAGGATAGAGGATAGGATAGGATAGAGGATAGGATAGGATAGAGGATAGGATAGGATAGAGGATAGGATAGGATAGAGGATAGGATAGGATAGAGGATAGGATAGGATAGAGAATAGGATAGGATAGAGGATAGGATAGGATAGAGGATAGGATAGTATAGAGGATAGGATAGGATAGAGGATAGGATAGGATAGAGGATAGGATAGGATAAAGGTTTGGATAGGATAGAGGATAGGATAGGATAGAGGATAGGATAGGATAGAGGATAGGATAGGATAGAGGATAGGATAGGATAGAGGATAGGATAGGATAGAGGATAGGATAGGATAGAGGATAGGATAGGATAGAGGATAGGATAGTATAGAGGATAGGATAAGATAGAGGATAGGATAGTATAGAGGATAGGATAGGATAGAGGATAGGATAGGATAGGATAGGATAGAGGATAGGATAGGATAGATGATATTGTAGGATAGAGGAAGGATAGGACAGAGGATACGATATTATAGAGGATAGGATAGCATAGCGGAAAGGGTAGGATAGAGGATAGGATAGGGGATTGGATAGTATAGAGGACAGGAGACGATAGAGGATAGGATAGGATAGAGGATAGAATAGGATAGAGGATAGGATAGGATAGGATAGGATAGAGGATAGGATAGGATAGAGGATAGGATAGGATAGAGGATAGGATAGGATAGGGGATAGGATAGGATAGAGGATAGGATAGGATAGGATAGAGGATAGGATAGGATAGGATAGAGGATAGGATAGGATAGGGGATAGGATAGGATAGAGGATAGGATAGGATAAAGGTTTGGATAGGATAGAGGATAGGATAGGATAGAGGATACGATATAGGATTGGATAGGATAGAGGATAGGATCGGAAAGAGGATAGGATAGGATAGAGGATAGGATAGGATAGAGGATAGGATAGGATAGAGGATAGGATAGGATAGAGGATAGGATAGGATAGAGGATAGGATAGGATAGAGGATAGGATAGGATAGAGGATAGGATAGGATAGAGGATAGGATAGGATAGAGGATAGGATAGGATAGAGGATAGGATAGGATAGAGGATAGGATAGGATAGAGGATAGGATAGGATAGAGGATGGGATGGGATAAAGGATACGATATTATAGAGGATAGGATAGGATAGGATAGAGGATATGATCGGATAGAGGATAGGATAGGATAGAGGATAGGATAGGATAGAGGATAGGGGGATAGGATAGAGGATAGGATAGGATAGAGGATAGGATAGGATAGAGGATAGGATAGGATAGAGGATAGGATAGGATAGAGGATACGATATCGGATTGGATAGGATAGAGGATAGGATAGGATAGAGGATACGATATAGGATTGGATAGGATAGAGGATAGGATAGGAAAGAGGATAGGATAGGATAGAGAATGGGATAGGATAGAGGATAGGATAGGATAGAGGATAGGATAAGATAGAGGATAGGATAGGATAGAGGATAGGATAGGATAGAGGATAGGATAGGATAGAGGATAGGATAGGATAGAGGATAGGATAGGATAGAGGATAGGATAGGATAGAGAATAGGATAGGATAGAGGATAGGATAGGATAGAGGATAGGATAGGATAGAGGATAGGATAGGATAGAGGATAGGATAGGATAGAGGATAGGATAGGATAGAGGATAGGATAGGATAGAGGATAGGATAGTATAGAGGATAGGATAGGATAGAGGATAGGATAGGATAGAGGATAGGATAGGATAGAGGACAGGGAAGGATAGAGGATAGGATAGGATAGAGGACAGGGAAGGATAGAGGATAGGATAGGATAGAGGATAGGATAGGATAGAGGATAGGATAGTATAGAGGATAGGATAAGATAGAGGATAGGATAGTATAGAGGATAGGATAGGATAGAGGATAGGATAGGATAGGATAGGATAGAGGATAGGATAGGATAGGATAGGATAGAGGATAGGATAGGATAGATGATATTGTAGGATAGAGGAAGGATAGGACAGAGGATACGATATTATAGAGGATAGGATAGCATAGCGGAAAGGGTAGGATAGAGGATAGGATAGGGGATTGGATAGTATAGAGGACAGGAGACGATAGAGGATAGGATAGGATAGAGGATAGAATAGGATAGAGGATAGGATAGGATAGGATAGGATAGAGGATAGGATAGGATAGAGGATAGGATAGGATAGAGGATAGGATAGGATAGGGGATAGGATAGGATAGAGGATAGGATAGGATAAAGGTTTGGATAGGATAGAGGATAGGATAGGATAGAGGATAGGATAGGATAGAGGATACGATATAGGATTGGATAGGATAGAGGATAGGATAGGATAGAGGATAGGATAGGATAGAGGATAGGATAGGATAGGGGATAGGATAGGATAGAGGATAGGATAGGATAAAGGTTTGGATAGGATAGAGGATAGGATAGGATAGAGGATAGGATAGGATAGAGGATACGATATAGGATTGGATAGGATAGAGGATAGGATAGGAAAGAGGATAGGATAGGATAGAGGATAGGATAGGGTAGAGGATAGGATAGGATAGAGGATAGAATGGGATAGAGTATAGGATAGGATAGAGGATAGGATAGGATAGAGGATAGGATAGGATAGAGGATAGGATAGGATAGAGGATAGGATAGGATAGAGGATAGGATAGGATAGAGGATAGGATAGGATAGGTTAGAGGATAGGATAGGATAGAGGATAGGATAGGATAGGGGACAGGATAGGATAGAGGATAGGATAGGATAGAGGGTAGGATAGGATAGAGGATAGGATAGGATAAAGGTTTGGATAGGATAGAGGATAGGATAGGATAGAGGATAGGATAGGATGGAGGATAGGATAGTATAGAGGATAGGATAGGATAGAGGATAGGATAGGATAGAGGATAGGATAGGATAAAGGTTTGGATAGGATAGAGGATAGGATAGGATAGAGGATAGGGCAGGATAGAGGATAGGATAGGATAGAGGATAGGATAGGATAGAGGATAGGATAGGATAGAGGATAGGATAGGATAGAGGATAGGATAGGATAGAGGATAGGATAGGATAGAGGATAGGATAGTATAGAGGATAGGATAAGATAGAGGATAGGATAGTATAGAGGATAGGATAGGATAGAGGATAGTTTAGGATAGGATAGGATAGAGGATAGGATAGGATAGATGATATTGTAGGATAGAGGAAGGATAGGACAGAGGATACGATATTATAGAGGATAGGATAGCATAGCGGAAAGGGTAGGATAGAGGATAGGATAGGGGATTGGATAGTATAGAGGACAGGAGACGATAGATGATAGGATAGGATAGAGGATAGAATAGGATAGAGGATAGGATAGGATAGGATATGATAGAGGATAGGATAGGATAGAGGATAGGATAGGATAGAGGATAGGATAGGATAGGGGATAGGATAGGATAGAGGATAGGATAGGATAGAGGATACGATATAGGATTGGATAGGATAGAGGATAGGATAGGAAAGACGATAGGATAGGATAGAGGATAGGATAGGATAGAGGATAGGATAGGATAGAGGATAGGATAGGATACAGGATAGGATAGGATAGAGGATAGGATAGGATAGAGGATAGGATAGGATAGAGGATAGGATAGGATAGAGGAGAGGATAGGATAGAGGATAGGATAGGATAGAGGATAGGATAGGATAGAGGATAGGATAGGATACAGGATAGGATAGGATAGAGGATAGGATAGGATAGAGGATAGGATAGGATAGAGGATAGGATAGGATAGAGGATAGGATAGGATAGAGGATGGGATGGGATAGAGGATAGGATAGGATAAAGGTTTGGATAGGATAGAGGATAGGATAGGATAGAGGATAGGATAGGATAGAGGATAGGATAGGATACAGGATAGGATAGGATAGAGGATAGGATAGGATAGAGGATAGGATAGGATAGAGGATAGGATAGGATAGAGGATAGGATAGGATAGAGGATAGGATAGGATAGAGGATAGGATAGGATAGAGGATAGGATAGTATAGAGGATAGGATAAGATAGAGGATAGGATAGTATAGAGGATAGGATAGGATAGAGGATAGGATAGGATAGGATAGGATAGAGGATAGGATAGGATAGATGATATTGTAGGATAGAGGAAGGATAGGACAGAGGATACGATATTATAGAGGATAGGATAGCATAGCGGAAAGGGTAGGATAGAGGATAGGATAGGGGATTGGATAGTATAGAGGACAGGAGACGATAGAGGATAGGATAGGATAGAGGATAGAATAGGATAGAGGATAGGATAGGATAGGATAGGATAGAGGATAGGATAGGATAGAGGATAGGATAGGATAGAGGATAGGATAGGATAGAGGATAGGATAGGATAGGGGATAGGATAGGATAGAGGATAGGATAGGATAAAGGTTTGGATAGGATAGAGGATAGGATAGGATAGAGGATAGGATAGGATAGAGGATACGATATAGGATTGGATAGGATAGAGGATAGGATAGGAAAGAGGATAGGATAGGATAGAGGATAGAGGATAGGATAGGATAGAGGATAGGATAGGATAGAGGATAGGATTGGATAGAGTATAGGATAGGATAGAGGATAGGATAGGATAGAGGATAGGATAGGATAGAGGATAGGATAGGATAGAGGATAGGATAGGATAGAGGATAGGATAGGATAGAGGATAGGATAGGATAGAGGATAGGATAGGATAGAGGATAGGATAGGATAGAGGATAGGATAGGATAGAGGATAGGATAGGATAGAGGATAGGATAGGATAGAGGATAGGATAGGATAGAGGATGGGATGGGATAAAGGATACGATATTATAGAGGATAGGATAGGATAGGATAGAGGATATGATCGGATAGAGGATAGGATAGGATAGAGGGTAGGATAGGATAGAGGATAGGATAGGATAGAGGAGAGGATAGGATAGAGGATAGGATAGGATAGAGCATAGGATAGGATAGAGGATAGGATAGGATAGAGGATAGAATAGGATAGAGGATAGGATAGGATAGAGGATAGGATAGGATAGAGGATAGGATAGGATACAGGATAGGATAGAATAGGATACAGGATAGGATAGGATAGAGGATAGGATAGGATAAAGGTTTGGATAGGATAGAGGATAGGATAGGATAGAGGATAGGATAGGATAGAGGATACGATATAGGATTGGATAGGATAGAGGATAGGATAGGAAAGAGGATAGGATAGGATAGAGAATGGGATAGGATAGAGGATAGGATAGGATAGAGGATAGGATAAGATAGAGGATAGGATAGGATAGAGGATAGGATAGGATAGAGGATAGGATAGGATAGAGGATAGGATAGGATAGAGGATAGGATAGGATAGGATAGAGGATAGGATAGGATAGGATAGAGGATAGGATAGGATAGAGGATAGGATAGGATAGAGGATAGGATAGGATAGAGGATAGGATAGGATAGGATAGAGGATAGGATAGGATAGAGGATACGATATAGGATTGGATAGGATAGAGGATAGGATAGGAAAGAGGATAGGATAGGATAGAGAATGGGATAGGATAGAGGATAGGATAGGATAGAGGATAGGATAAGATAGAGGATAGGATAGGATAGAGGATAGGATAGGATAGAGGATAGGATAGGATAGAGGATAGGATAGGATAGAGGATAGGATAGGATAGGATAGAGGATAGGATAGGATAGGATAGAGGATAGGATAGGATAGAGGATAGGATAGGATAGAGGATAGGATAGGATAGGATAGAGGATAGGATAGGATAGAGGATAGGATAGGATAGAGGATAGGATAGGATAGAGGATAGGATAGGATAGAGGATACGATATCGGATTGGATAGGATAGATGATAGGATAGGATAGAGGATAGGATAGGATAGAGGATACGATATAGGATTGGATAGGATAGAGGATAGGATAGGAAAGAGGATAGGATAGGATAGAGAATGGGATAGGATAGAGGATAGGATAGGATAGAGGATAGGATAAGATAGAGGATAGGATAGGATAGAGGATAGGATAGGATAGAGGATAGGATAGGATAGAGGATAGGATAGGATAGAGGATAGGATAGGATAGAGGATAGGATAGGATAGAGGATAGGATAGGATAGAGGATAGGATAGGATAGAGGATAGGATAGGATAGAGGATAGGATAGGATAGGATAGAGGATAGGATAGGATAGGATAGAGGATAGGATAGGATAGAGGATAGGATAGGATAGAGGATAGGATAGGATAGAGGATACGATATCGGATTGGATAGGATAGATGATAGGATAGGATAGAGGATAGGATAGGATAGAGGATAGGATAGGATAGAGGATAGGATAGGAAAGAGGATAGGATAGGATAGAGAATGGGATAGGATAGAGGATAGGATAGGATAGAGGATAGGATAAGATAGAGGATAGGATAGGATAGAGGATAGGATAGGATAGGATAGAGGATAGGATAGGATAGAGGATAGGATAGGATAGAGGATAGGATAGGATAGAGGATAGGATAGGATAGAGGATAGGATAGGATAGAGGATAGGATAGGATAGAGGATAGGATAGGATAGAGGATAGGATAGGATAGAGGATAGGATAGGATAGAGGATAGGATAGTATAGAGGATAGGATAGGATAGAGGATAGGAGAGGATAGAGGATAGGATAGGATAAAGGTTTGGATAGGATAGAGGATAGGATAGGATAGAGGATAGGATAGGATAGAGGATAGGATAGGATAGAGGATAGGATAGGATAGAGGATAGGATAGGATAGAGGATAGGATAGGATAGAGGATAGGATAGGATAGAGGATAGGATAGGATATAGGATAGGATAGTATAGAGGATAGGATAAGATAGAGGATAGGATAGTATAGAGGATAGGATAGGATAGAGGATAGGATAGGATAGGGGATAGGATAGGATAGAGGATAGGATAGGATAAAGGTTTGGATAGGATAGAGGATAGGATAGGATAGAGGATAGGATAGGATAGAGGATACGATATAGGATTGGATAGGATAGAGGATAGGATAGGAAAGAGGATAGGATAGGATAGAGGATAGGATAGGATAGAGGATAGGATAGGATAGAGGATAGGATAGGATAGAGGATAGGATAGGATAGAGGATAGGATAGGATAGAGGATATGATCGGATAGAGGATAGGATAGGATAGAGGATAGGATAGGATAGAGGATAGGATAGGATAGAGGATAGGATAGGATAGAGGATAGGATAGGATAGAGGATACGATATCGGATTGGATAGGATAGATGATAGGATAGGATAGAGGATAGGATAGGATAGAGGATACGATATAGGATTGGATAGGATAAAGGATAGGATAGGAAAGAGGATAGGATAGGATAGAGAATGGGATAGGATAGAGGATAGGATAGGATAGAGGATAGGATAAGATAGAGGATAGGATAGGATAGAGGATAGGATAGGATAGAGGATAGGATAGGATAGAGGATAGGATAGGATAGAGGATAGGATAGGATAGAGGATAGGATAGGATAGAGGATAGGATAGGATAGAGGATAGGATAGGATAGAGGATAGGATAGGATAGAGGATAGGATAGGATAGAGGATAGGATAGGATAGAGGATAGGATAGGATAGAGGATAGGATAGTATAGAGGATAGGATAGGATAGAGGATAGGATAGGATAGAGGATAGGATAGGATAAAGGTTTGGATAGGATAGAGGATAGGATAGGATAGAGGATAGGATAGGATAGAGGATAGGATAGGATAGAGGATAGGATAGGATAGAGGATAGGATAGGATAGAGGATAGGATAGGATAGAGGATAGGATAGGATAGAGGATAGGATAGGATAGAGGATAGGATAGGATAGAGGATAGGATAGGATAGAGGATAGGATAGGATAGAGGATAGGATAGGATAGAGGATAGGATAGGATAGAGGATAGGATAGGATAGAGGATAGGATAGGATAGAGGATAGGATAGTATAGAGGATAGGATAAGATAGAGGATAGGATAGTATAGAGGATAGGATAGGATAGAGGATAGGATAGGATAGGGGATAGGATAGGATAGAGGATAGGATAGGATAAAGGTTTGGATAGGATAGAGGATAGGATAGGATAGAGGATAGGATAGGATAGAGGATACGATATAGGATTGGATAGGATAGAGGATAGGATAGGAAAGAGGATAGGATAGGATAGAGGATAGGATAGGATAGAGGATAGGATAGGATAGAGGATAGGATAGGATAGAGGATAGGATAGGATAGAGGATAGGATAGGATAGAGGATACGATATCGGATTGGATAGGATAGATGATAGGATAGGATAGAGGATAGGATAGGATAGAGTCTACGATATAGGATTGGATAGGATAAAGGATAGGATAGGAAAGAGGATAGGATAGGATAGAGAATGGGATAGGATAGAGGATAGGATAGGATAGAGGATAGGATAAGATAGAGGATAGGATAGGATAGAGGATAGGATAGGATAAAGGTTTGGATAGGATAGAGGATAGGATAGGATAGAGGATACGATATAGGATTGGATAGGATAGAGGATAGGATCGGAAAGGGGATAGGATAGGATAGAGGATAGGATAGGATAGAGGATAGGATAGGATAGAGGATAGGATAGGATAGAGGATAGGATAGGATAGAGGATAGGATAGGATAGAGGATAGGATAGGATAGAGGATAGGATAGGATAGAGGATAGGATAGGATAGAGGATAGGATAGGATAGAGGATAGGATAGGATAGAGGATAGGATAGGATAGAGGATAGGATAGGATAGAGGATAGGATAGGATAGAGGATAGGATAGGATAGAGGATAGGATAGGATAGAGGATATGATCGGATAGAGGATAGGATAGGATAGAGGATAGGATAGGATAGAGGATAGGATAGGATAGAGGATAGGATAGGATAGAGGATAGGATAGGATAGAGGATAGGATAGGATAGAGGATAGGATAGGATAGAGGATAGGATAGGATAGAGGATACGATATCGGATTGGATAGGATAGAGGATAGGATAGGATAGAGGATACGATATAGGATTGGATAGGATAGAGGATAGGATAGGAAAGAGGATAGGATAGGATAGAGAATGGGATAGGATAGAGGATAGGATAGGATAGAGGATAGGATAAGATAGAGGATAGGATAGGATAGAGGATAGGATAGGATAGAGGATAGGATAGGATAGAGGATAGGATAGGATAGAGGATAGGATAGGATAGAGGATAGGATAGGATAGAGAATAGGATAGGATAGAGGATAGCATAGGATAGAGGATAGGATAGGATAGAGGATAGGATAGGATAGAGGATAGGATAGGATAGAGGATAGAATAGGATAGAGGATAGGATAGGATAGAGGATAGGATAGTATAGAGGATAGGATAGGATAGAGGATAGGATAGGATAGAGGATAGGATAGGATAGAGGACAGGGAAGGATAGAGGATAGGATAGGATAGAGGATAGGATAGGATAGAGGATAGGATAGGATAGAGGATAGGATAGTATAGAGGATAGGATAAGATAGAGGATAGGATAGTATAGAGGATAGGATAGGATAGAGGATAGGATAGGATAGGATAGGATAGGATAGAGGATAGGATAGGATAGGATAGGATAGAGGATAGGATAGGATAGATGATATTGTAGGATAGAGGAAGGATAGGACAGAGGATACGATATTATAGAGGATAGGATAGCATAGCGGAAAGGGTAGGATAGAGGATAGGATAGGGGATTGGATAGGATAGGGGATTGGATAGTATAGACGACAGGAGACGATAGAGGATAGGATAGGATAGAGGATAGAATAGGATAGAGGATAGGATAGGATAGGATAGGATAGAGGATAGGATAGGATAGAGGATAGGATAGGATAGAGGATAGGATAGGATAGGGGATAGGATAGGATAGAGGATAGGATAGGATAAAGGTTTGGATAGGATAGAGGATAGGATAGGATAGAGGATAGGATAGGATAGAGGATACGATATAGGATTGGATAGGATAGAGGATAGGATAGGATAGAGGATAGGATAGGATAGAGGATAGGATAGGATAGGGGATAGGATAGGATAGAGGATAGGATAGGATAAAGGTTTGGATAGGATAGAGGATAGGATAGGATAGAGGATAGGATAGGATAGAGGATACGATATAGGATTGGATAGGATAGAGGATAGGATAGGAAAGAGGATAGGATAGGATAGAGGATAGGATAGGGTAGAGGATAGGATAGGATAGAGGATAGAATGGGATAGAGTATAGGATAGGATAGAGGATAGGATAGGATAGAGGATAGGATAGGATAGAGGATAGGATAGGATAGAGGATAGGATAGGATAGAGGATAGGATAGGATAGGTTAGAGGATAGGATAGGATAGAGGATAGGATAGGATAGGGGACAGGATAGGATAGAGGATAGGATAGGATAGAGGGTAGGACAGGATAGAGGATAGGATAGGATAAAGGTTTGGATAGGATAGAGGATAGGATAGGATAGAGGATAGGATAGGATGGAGGATAGGATAGTATAGAGGATAGGATAGGATAGAGGATAGGATAGGATAGAGGATAGGATAGGATAAAGGTTTGGATAGGATAGAGGATAGGATAGGATAGAGGATAGGGCAGGATAGAGGATAGGATAGGATAGAGGATAGGATAGGATAGAGGATAGGATAGGATAGAGGATAGGATAGGATAGAGGATAGGATAGGATAGAGGATAGGATAGGATAGAGGATAGGATAGTATAGAGGATAGGATAAGATAGAGGATAGGATAGTATAGAGGATAGGATAGGATAGAGGATAGTTTAGGATAGGATAGGATAGAGGATAGGTTAGGATAGATGATATTGTAGGATAGAGGAAGGATAGGACAGAGGATACGATATTATAGAGGATAGGATAGCATAGCGGAAAGGGTAGGATAGAGGATAGGATAGGGGATTGGATAGTATAGAGGACAGGAGACGATAGATGATAGGATAGGATAGAGGATAGAATAGGATAGAGGATAGGATAGGATAGGATATGATAGAGGATAGGATAGGGTAGAGGATAGGATAGGATAGAGGATAGGATAGGATAGGGGATAGGATAGGATAGAGGATAGGATAGGATAGAGGATACGATATAGGATTGGATAGGATAGAGGATAGGATAGGAAAGACGATAGGATAGGATAGAGGATAGGATAGGATAGAGGATAGGATAGGATAGAGGATAGGATAGGATACAGGATAGGATAGGATAGAGGATAGGATAGGATAGAGGATAGGATAGGATAGAGGATAGGATAGGATAGAGGAGAGGATAGGATAGAGGATAGGATAGGATAGAGGATAGGATAGGATAGAGGATAGGATAGGATACAGGATAGGATAGGATAGAGGATAGGATAGGATAGAGGATAGGATAGGATAGAGGATAGGATAGGATAGAGGATAGGATAGGATAGAGGATGGGATGGGATAGAGGATAGGATAGGATAAAGGTTTGGATAGGATAGAGGATAGGATAGGATAGAGGATAGGATAGGATAGAGGATAGGATAGGATAGAGGATAGGATAGGATAGAGGATAGGATAGGATAGAGGATAGGATAGGATAGAGGATAGGATAGGATAGAGGATAGGATAGGATAGAGGATAGGATAGGATAGAGGATAGGATAGGATAGAGGATAGGATAGGATAGAGGATAGGATAGGATAGAGGATAGGATAGGATAGAGGATAGGATAGTATAGAGGATAGGATAAGATAGAGGATAGGATAGTATAGAGGATAGGATAGGATAGAGGATAGGATAGGATAGGATAGGATAGAGGATAGGATAGGATAGATGATATTGTAGGATAGAGGAAGGATAGGACAGAGGATACGATATTATAGAGGATAGGATAGCATAGCGGAAAGGGTAGGATAGAGGATAGGATAGGGGATTGGATAGTATAGAGGACAGGAGACGATAGAGGATAGGATAGGATAGAGGATAGAATAGGATAGAGGATAGGATAGGATAGGATAGGATAGAGGATAGGATAGGATAGAGGATAGGATAGGATAGAGGATAGGATAGGATAGAGGATAGGATAGGATAGGGGATAGGATAGGATAGAGGATAGGATAGGATAAAGGTTTGGATAGGATAGAGGATAGGATAGGATAGAGGATAGGATAGGATAGAGGATACGATATAGGATTGGATAGGATAGAGGATAGGATAGGAAAGAGGATAGGATAGGATAGAGGATAGAGGATAGGATAGGATAGAGGATAGGATAGGATAGAGGATAGGATAGGATAGAGTATAGGATAGGATAGAGGATAGGATAGGATAGAGGATAGGATAGGATAGAGGATAGGATAGGATAGAGGATAGGATAGGATAGAGGATAGGATAGGATAGAGGATAGGATAGGATAGAGGATAGGATAGGATAGAGGATAGGATAGGATAGAGGATAGGATAGGATAGAGGATAGGATAGGATAGAGGATAGGATAGGATAGAGGATAGGATAGGATAGAGGATGGGGTGGGATAAAGGATACGATATTATAGAGGATAGGATAGGATAGGATAGAGGATATGATCGGATAGAGGATAGGATAGGATAGAGGATAGGATAGGATAGAGGATAGGATAGGATAGAGGAGAGGATAGGATAGAGGATAGGATAGGATAGAGCATAGGATAGGATAGAGGATAGGATAGGATAGAGGATAGAATAGGATAGAGGATAGGATAGGATAGAGGATAGGATAGGATAGAGGATAGGATAGGATACAGGATAGGATAGAATAGGATACAGGATAGGATAGGATAGAGGATAGGATAGGATAGGGGACAGGATAGGATAGAGGATAGGATAGGATAGAGGATAGGATAGGATAGAGGATAGGATAGGATAAAGGTTTGGATAGGATAGAGGATAGGATAGGATAGAGGAGAGGATAGGATAGAGGATAGGATAGGATAGAGCATAGGATAGGATAGAGGATAGGATAGGATAGAGGATAGGATAGGATAGAGGATAGGATAGGATAGAGGATAGGATAGGATAGAGGATAGGATAGGATAGAGGATAGGATAGGATAGAGGATAGGATAGGATAGGGGACAGGATAGGATAGAGGATAGGATAGGATAGAGGATAGGATAGGATAGAGGATAGGATAGGATAAAGGTTTGGATAGGATA
Organism: Halictus rubicundus; assembly: GCF_050948215.1. Lineage (NCBI taxonomy): Eukaryota > Metazoa > Arthropoda > Insecta > Hymenoptera > Halictidae > Halictus > Halictus rubicundus. Next base: position 367,236 of record NW_027488686.1, on the reverse strand, counting down.
GAGGATAGGATAGGATAGAGGATAGGATAGGATAGAGGATACGATATAGGATTGGATAGGATAGAGGATAGGATAGGAAAGAGGATAGGATAGGATAGAGAATGGGATAGGATAGAGGATAGGATAGGATAGAGGATAGGATAAGATAGAGGATAGGATAGGATAGAGGATAGGATAGGATAGAGGATAGGATAGGATAGAGGATAGGATAGGATAGAGGATAGGATAGGATAGGATAGAGGATAGGATAGGATAGGATAGAGGATAGGATAGGATAGAGGATAGGATAGGATAGAGGATAGGATAGGATAGGATAGAGGATAGGATAGGATAGGATAGAGGATAGGATAGGATAGAGGATAGGATAGGATAGAGGATAGGATAGGATAGAGGATAGGATAGGATAGAGGATAGGATAGGATAGAGGATAGGATAGGATAGGGGATAGGATAGGATAGAGGATAGGATAGGATAGAGGATAGGATAGGATAGAGGATAGGATAGGATAGAGGATAGGATATGATAGAGGATAGGATAGGATAGAGGAGAGGATAGGATAGAGGATAGGATAGGATAGAGAATAGGATAGGATAGACGATAGGATAGGATAGAGGATAGGATAGGATAGAGGATAGGATAGGATAGAGGATAGGATAGGATAGAGGATAGGATAGGATAGAGGATAGGATAGGATAGAGGATAGGATAGTATAGAGGATAGGATGGGATAGAGGATAGGATAGGATAGAGGATAGGATAGGATAAAGGTTTGGATAGGATAGAGGATAGGATAGGATAGAGGATAGGATAGGATAGAGGATAGGATAGGATAGAGGATAGGATAGGATAGAGGATAGGATAGGATAGGATAGAGGATAGGATAGGATAGAGGATAGGATAGTATAGAGGATAGGATAAGATAGAGGATAGGATAGTATAGAGGATAGGATAGGATAGAGGATAGGATAGGATAGGATAGGATAGAGGATAGGATAGGATAGATGATATTGTAGGATAGAGGAAGGATAGGACAGAGGATACGATATTATAGAGGATAGGATAGCATAGCGGAAAGGGTAGGATAGAGGATAGGATAGGGGATTGGATAGTATAGAGGACAGGAGACGATAGAGGATAGGATAGGATAGAGGATAGAATAGGATAGAGGATAGGATAGGATAGGATAGGATAGAGGATAGGATAGGATAGAGGATAGGATAGGATAGAAGATAGGATAGGATAGGGGATAGGATAGGATAGAGGATAGGATAGGATAAAGGTTTGGATAGGATAGAGGATAGGATAGGATAGAGGATAGGATAGGATAGAGGATACGATATAGGATTGGATAGGATAGAGGATAGGATAGGAAAGAGGATAGGATAGGACAGAGGATAGGATAGGATAAAGGTTTGGATAGGATAGAGGATAGGATAGGATAGAGGAGAGGATAGGATAGAGGATAGGATAGGATAGAGCATAGGATAGGATAGAGGATAGGATAGGATAGAGGATAGGATAGGATAGAGGATAGGATAGGATAGAGGATAGGATAGGATAGAGGATAGGATAGGATAGAGGATAGGATAGGATAGAGGATAGGATAGGATAGAGGATAGGATAGGATAGAGGATAGGATAGGATAGAGGATAGGATAGGATAGAGGATGGGATGGGATAAAGGATACGATATTATAGAGGATAGGATAGGATAGGATAGAGGATATGATCGGATAGAGGATAGGATAGGATAGAGGATAGGATAGGATAGGATAGAGGATAGGATAGGATAGAGGATAGGATAGGATAGAGGAGAGGATAGGATAGAGGATAGGATAGGATAGAGCATAGGATAGGATAGAGGATAGGATAGGATAGAGGATAGAATAGGATAGAGGATAGGATAGGATAGAGGATAGGATAGGATAGAGGATAGGATAGGATACAGGATAGGATAGGATAGGATAGGATAGAGGATAGGATAGGATAGGGGACAGGATAGGATAGAGGATAGGATAGGATAGAGGATAGGATAGGATAGAGGATAGGATAGGATAGAGGATAGGATAGGATAGAGGATAGGATATGATAGAGGATAGGGTAGGATAGAGGAGAGGATAGGATAGAGGATAGGATAGGATAGAGAATAGGATAGGATAGAGGATAGGATAGGATAGAGGATAGGATAGGATAGAGGATAGGATAGGATAGAGGATAGGATAGGATAGAGGATAGGATAGGATAGAGGATAGGATAGGATAGAGGATAGGATAGTATAGAGGATAGGATGGGATAGAGGATAGGATAGGATAGAGGATAGGATAGGATAAAGGTTTGGATAGGATAGAGGATGAGAGCGAATCGAAATCTCACCGAGCTAACATCGTAAGAGAGCATAGAAACGCGAAAATTTCAACCGCACTCGCGAGTTTTACTTTAATTTATTCTTACTCGAAATAATAAGTATGAGTATATATAAAAGTAAAAAGTGAGTGGAAAATTCAAAACCAAAAGGACTATAAAGCCAAAACGCGAATAAAGACGCGATTCACGCGGAGTTCGGGTTAAAAACCCCTCAGGGGCGGATAAACTCCTAAGAGGAAAATAACTTGAAAGAAAATAGCAGATCATCAACTATAGAATCTCGAAAAACCAAACGCGAACATCTGAAAAAGAAAAAGAAAAGATTAAACTCTTAAAATTAAATCGGGTACACTTACGTGAAAATAAGATACTTCCAGCAAAATCCGGGAAACGGGAGTGCCGAAAAACTGCATATACCTGAAAAGAAAGAAATAGAAAAAGACTAGAAGTTTTTAAAAATAGTAGAGATGTCAATTAAATTTTAAAAATAAATAAATAATTAAAACCGGTGAAATAACAGTGTTAGAAAACGAACAATTACACTCGATAGATTAATACCAAGTGGACTATAAAGCAGTTTAGAATTTCCAAGTGTCAAGAGACGAGAGAGATAGAGAGAAAATACATAGAACAAGAGAGGATAGAGAACACCCGAAAGGCCAAGCCGAGAAGTTCACACAACGTGAGGGGTCGGTCGGACGGTGTTACCTAAAGTAAGGTAGGAACTAGAAGAGTTAAAACCGCAGAGGGATAACCAGTAGTAATTATACACCGGATATAAAGTCTTAGGAGAAAGAGATAGAACTCGGGTAAAATACAAAAATAGGCCGATCTCAATAAAATTTTAGGGCCGCCCATTTCGAAGGGTGGCGAGTCGAAGGGGGTCGGAAAGGAGAAGTTATTCTCCCCCCCGAAAACTTTTTTGCTCTGCACCCACCCATTTCGGAGATATAGCGATTAGCAGGCTTATTTTACGGAAATTAGGGAAACGGACCAGACGAAAGTAAAGTGCTCGCCCGTACCGTTACAACGAGCCGCTGAACGCCGGAATCGGTGAAAGTTGAAAATTAGCGTGCATACCGGGTGACCAAATAATTTCGGATCCTAAAAAATCTGAGTACGTGGGTCGACTCGGTAGGGGAATCTAAGGGGTGTCTGTGATCTGGGGAACAGAGTTCCCCAAGGCAAAAAATTTGTCGAAACCCCCCCCCCCCTTTTCGAGATAACAACACGGACAAGGGGAAGGAGCTGATTCTCGAAAAAACTTTCAAAGAGGCAAGTTACGCATTCAACGAGGGCTTTACAAACATACAAGAATAAGTGGGGGTCAACTATCCAAAAACCCCCACTTCCCTCTTGCGAAATCCAGAAATTAGCAGAATTTTAGCATTTCTTAGCGTTTTTTCGTCACTTTCAGACGATTTTAGATAATTCGAAGCGATTTTAGAATTTTTCCCGTCGATCGCACGAGATTTCTTCAAAAATTCTTACAATTTTGCGAATTTCGTCAAATTTTCGTAGCTAGTAGGTAGAGAGAATATCGTAGCCGCTAAGTAGATTTCTGCGGACCTCGGCGATTCTGTGCGAATTTTAGATAAGATAGGTTAGGTTAATAGAAAAAATTAGAATTACAACTGTTTGTGTTGGTTTTTTTTTTGGTTTTTGGTTAATAAGGTTTAGCTAGTAAATTTTTAGAGTTTAGGTTTTAGATTTGTAATCTTAGGGTTAATCTCGAGTTTAGTTACTTTAAGTGTTAGTATATATAAAATAGATTAAGTTTAAGCGAATCGATTAGATTAAATTAAATTAAGTACATGCGCGACCAGCGATAATAGATTTTTAACGATTTTGTAGAAATTGAAAAGTTAAATAGAGGCAAATACCTTTAAAAAAAAAAAAAAAAAAGGATAGGATAGAGGATAGGATAGGATAGAGGATAGGATAGGATAGAGGATAGGATAGGATAGAGGATAGGATAGGATAGGATAGAGGATAGGATAGGATAGAGGATAGGATAGTATAGAGGATAGGATAAGATAGAGGATAGGATAGTATAGAGGATAGGATAGGATAGAGGATAGGATAGGATAGGATAGGATAGAGGATAGGATAGGATAGATGATATTGTAGGATAGAGGAAGGATAGGACAGAGGATACGATATTATAGAGGATAGGATAGCATAGCGGAAAGGGTAGGATAGAGGATAGGATAGGGGATTGGATAGTATAGAGGACAGGAGACGATAGAGGATAGGATAGGATAGAGGATAGAATAGGATAGAGGATAGGATAGGATAGGATAGGATAGAGGATAGGATAGGATAGAGGATAGGATAGGATAGAGGATAGGATAGGATAGGGGATAGGATAGGATAGAGGATAGGATAGGATAAAGGTTTGGATAGGATAGAGGATAGGATAGGATAGAGGATAGGATAGGATAGAGGATACGATATAGGATTGGATAGGATAGAGGATAGGATAGGAAAGAGGATAGGATAGAACAGAGGATAGGATAGGATAAAGGTTTGGATAGGATAGAGGATAGGATAGGATAGAGGAGAGGATAGGATAGAGGATAGGATAGGATAGAGCATAGGATAGGATAGAGGATAGGATAGGATAGAGGATAGGATAGGATAGAGGATAGGATAGGATAGAGGATAGGATAGGATAGAGGATAGGATAGGATAGAGGATAGGATAGGATAGAGGATAGGATAGGATAGAGGATAGGATAGGATAGAGGATAGGATAGGATAGAGGATAGGATAGGATAGAGGATGGGATGGGATAAAGGATACGATATTATAGAGGATAGGATAGGATAGGATAGAGGATATGATCGGATAGAGGATAGGATAGGATAGAGGATAGGATAGGATAGAGGATAGGATAGGATAGAGGAGAGGATAGGATAGAGGATAGGATAGGATAGAGCATAGGATAGGATAGAGGATAGGATAGGATAGAGGATAGAATAGGATAGAGGATAGGATAGGATAGAGGATAGGATAGGATAGAGGATAGGATAGGATACAGGATAGGATAGGATAGGATACAGGATAGGATAGGATAGAGGATAGGATAGGATAGGGGACAGGATAGGATAGAGGATAGGATAGGATAGAGGATAGGATAGGATAGAGGATAGGATAGGATAAAGGTTTGGATAGGATAGAGGATAGGATAGGATAGAGGAGAGGATAGGATAGAGGATAGGATAGGATAGAGGATAGGATAGGATAGAGGATAGGATAGGATAGAGGATAGGATAGGATAGAGGATAGGATAGGATAGAGGATAGGATAGGATAGAGGATAGGATAGGATAGGATAGAGGATAGGATAGGATAGAGGATAGGATAGGATAGGGGACAGGATAGGATAGAGGATAGGATAGGATAGAGGATAGGATAGGATAGAGGATAGGATAGGATAAAGGTTTGGATAGGATAGAGGATAGGATAGGATAGAGGATAGGATAGGATAGAGGATAGGATAAGATAGAGGATAGGATAGGATAGAGAATGGGATAGGATAGAGGATAGGATAGGATAGAGGATAGGATAAGATAGAGGATAGGATAGGATAGAGGATAGGATAGGATAGAGGATACGATATAGGATTGGATAGGATAGAGGATAGGATAGGAAAGAGGATAGGATAGGATAGAGAATGGGATAGGATAGAGGATAGGATAGGATAGAGGATAGGATAAGATAGAGGATAGGATAGGATAGAGGATAGGATAGGATAGAGGATAGGATAGGATAGAGGATAGGATAGGATAGAGGATAGGATAGGATAGGATAGAGGATAGGATAGGATAGGATAGAGGATAGGATAGGATAGAGGATAGGATAGGATAGAGGATAGGATAGGATAGGATAGAGGATAGGATAGGATAGAGGATAGGATAGGATAGAGGATAGGATAGGATAGAGGATAGGATAGGATAGAGGATAGGATAGGATAGAGGATAGGATAGGATAGGGGATAGGATAGGATAGAGGATAGGATAGGATAGAGGATAGGATAGGATAGAGGATAGGATAGGATAGAGGATAGGATATGATAGAGGATAGGATAGGATAGAGGAGAGGATAGGATAGAGGATAGGATAGGATAGAGAATAGGATAGGATAGAGGATAGGATAGGATAGAGGATAGGATAGGATAGAGGATAGGATAGGATAGAGGATAGGATAGGATAGAGGATAGGATAGGATAGAGGATAGCATAGGATAGAGGATGGGATGGGATAGAGGATAGGATAGGATAAAGGTTTGGATAGGATAGAGGATAGGATAGGATAGAGGATAGGATAGGATAAAGGATAGGATAGGATAGAGGATAGGATAGGATAGAGGATAGAGGATAGGATAGGATAGAGGATAGGATAGGATAGAGGATAGGATAGGATAGAGGATAGGATAGGATAGAGGATAGGATAGGATAGAGGATAGGATAGGATAGAGGATAGGATAGGATAGAGGATAGGATAGGATAGAGGATAGGATAGTATAGAGGATAGGATAAGATAGAGGATAGGATAGTATAGAGGATAGGATAGGATAGAGGATAGGATAGGATAGGATAGGATAGAGGATAGGATAGGATAGATGATATTGTAGGATAGAGGAAGGATAGGACAGAGGATACGATATTATAGAGGATAGGATAGCATAGCGGAAAGGGTAGGATAGAGGATAGGATAGGGGATTGGATAGTATAGAGGACAGGAGACGATAGAGGATAGGATAGGATAGAGGATAGAATAGGATAGAGGATAGGATAGGATAGGATAGGATAGAGGATAGGATAGGATAGAGGATAGGATAGGATAGAGGATAGGATAGGATAGAGGATAGGATAGGATAGGGGATAGGATATTATAGAGGATAGGATAGGATAAAGGTTTGGATAGGATAGAGGATAGGATAGGATAGAGGATAGGATAGGATAGAGGATACGATATAGGATTGGATAGGATAGAGGATAGGATAGGAAAGAGGATAGGATAGGATAGAGGATAGAGGATAGGATAGGATAGAGGATAGGATAGGATAGAGGATAGGATAGGATAGAGTATAGGATAGGATAGAGGATAGGATAGGATAGAGGATAGGATAGGATAGAGGATAGGATAGGATAGAGGATAGGATAGGATAGAGGATAGGATAGGATAGAGGATAGGATAGGATAGAGGATAGGATAGGATAGAGGATAGGATAGGATAGAGGAGAGGATAGGATAGAGGATAGGATAGGATAGAGCATAGGATAGGATAGAGGATAGGATAGGATAGAGGATAGAATAGGATAGAGGATAGGATAGGATAGAGGATAGGATAGGATAGAGGATAGGATAGGATACAGGATAGGATAGAATAGGATACAGGATAGGATAGGATAGAGGATAGGATAGGATAGGGGACAGGATAGGATAGAGGATAGGATAGGATAGAGGATAGGATAGGATAGAGGATAGGATAGGATAAAGGTTTGGATAGGATAGAGGATAGGATAGGATAGAGGAGAGGATAGGATAGAGGATAGGATAGGATAGAGCATAGGATAGGATAGAGGATAGGATAGGATAGAGGATAGGATAGGATAGAGGATAGGATAGGATAGAGGATAGGATAGGATAGAGGATAGGATAGGATAGAGGATAGGATAGGATAGAGGATAGGATAGGATAGGGGACAGGATAGGATAGAGGATAGGATAGGATAGAGGATAGGATAGGATAGAGGATAGGATAGGATAAAGGTTTGGATAGGATAGAGGATAGGATAGGATAGAGGATAGGATAGGATAGAGGATACGATATAGGATTGGATAGGATAGAGGATAGGATAGGAAAGAGGATAGGATAGGATAGAGAATGGGATAGGATAGAGGATAGGATAGGATAGAGGATAGGATAAGATAGAGGATAGGATAGGATAGAGGATAGGATAGGATAGAGGATAGGATAGGATAGGATAGAGGATAGGATAGGATAGAGGATAGGATAGGATAGAGGATAGGATAGGATAGAGGATAGGATAGGATAGGGGATAGGATAGGATAGAGGATAGGATAGGATAGAGGATAGGATAGGATAGAGGATAGGATAGGATAGAGGATAGGATATGATAGAGGATAGGATAGGATAGAGGAGAGGATAGGATAGAGGATAGGATAGGATAGAGAATAGGATAGGATAGAGGATAGGATAGGATAGAGGATAGGATAGGATAGAGGATAGGATAGGATAGAGGATAGGATAGGATAGAGGATAGGATAGGATAGAGGATAGGATAGGATAGAGGATAGGATAGGATAGAGGATAGGATAGGATAGAGGATAGGATAGGATAGAGGATGGGATGGGATAAAGGATACGATATTATAGAGGATAGGATAGGATAGGATAGAGGATATGATCGGATAGAGGATAGGATAGGATAGAGGATAGGATAGGATAGAGGATAGGATAGGATAGAGGATAGGATAGGATAGAGGAGAGGATAGGATAGAGGATAGGATAGGATAGAGCATAGGATAGGATAGAGGATAGGATAGGATAGAGGATAGAATAGGATAGAGGATAGGATAGGATAGAGGATAGGATAGGATAGAGGATAGGATAGGATACAGGATAGGATAGGATAGGATAGGATAGAGGATAGGATAGGATAGGGGACAGGATAGGATAGAGGATAGGATAGGATAGAGGATAGGATAGGATAGAGGATAGGATAGGATAGAGGATAGGATAGGATAGAGGATAGGATATGATAGAGGATAGGATAGGATAGAGGAGAGGATAGGATAGAGGATAGGATAGGATAGAGAATAGGATAGGATAGAGGATAGGATAGGATAGAGGATAGGATAGGATAGAGGATAGGATAGGATAGAGGATAGGATAGGATAGAGGATAGGATAGGATAGAGGATAGGATAGGATAGAGGATAGGATAGTATAGAGGATAGGATGGGATAGAGGATAGGATAGGATAGAGGATAGGATAGGATAAAGGTTTGGATAGGATAGAGGATAGGATAGGATAGAGGATGAGAGCGAATCGAAATCTCACCGAGCTAACATCGTAAGAGAGCATAGAAACGCGAAAATTTCAACCGCACTCGCGAGTTTTACTTTAATTTATTCTTACTCGAAATAATAAGTATGAGTATATATAAAAGTAAAAAGTGAGTGGAAAATTCAAAACCAAAAGGACTATAAAGCCAAAACGCGAATAAAGACGCGATTCACGCGGAGTTCGGGTTAAAAACCCCTCAGGGGCGGATAAACTCGTAAGAGGAAAATAACTTGAAAGAAAATAGCAGATCATCAACTATAGAATCTCGAAAAACCAAACGCGAACATCTGAAAAAGAAAAAGAAAAGATTAAACTCTTAAAATTAAATCGGGTACACTTACGTGAAAATAAGATACTTCCAGCAAAATCCGGGAAACGGGAGTGCCGAAAAACTGCATATACCTGAAAAGAAAGAAATAGAAAAAGACTAGAAGTTTTTAAAAATAGTAGAGATGTCAATTAAATTTTAAAAATAAATAAATAATTAAAACCGGTGAAATAACAGTGTTAGAAAACGAACAATTACACTCGATAGATTAATACCAAGTGGACTATAAAGCAGTTTAGAATTTCCAAGTGTCAAGAGACGAGAGAGATAGAGAGAAAATACATAGAACAAGAGAGGATAGAGAACACCCGAAAGGCCAAGCCGAGAAGTTCACACAACGTGAGGGGTCGGTCGGACGGTGTTACCTAAAGTAAGGTAGGAACTAGAAGAGTTAAAACCGCAGAGGGATAACCAGTAGTAATTATACACCGGATATAAAGTCTTAGGAGAAAGAGATAGAACTCGGGTAAAATACAAAAATAGGCCGATCTCAATAAAATTTTAGGGCCGCCCATTTCGAAGGGTGGCGAGTCGAAGGGGGTCGGAAAGGAGAAGTTATTCTCCCCCCCGAAAACTTTTTTGCTCTGCACCCACCCATTTCGGAGATATAGCGATTAGCAGGCTTATTTTACGGAAATTAGGGAAACGGACCAGACGAAAGTAAAGTGCTCGCCCGTACCGTTACAACGAGCCGCTGAACGCCGGAATCGGTGAAAGTTGAAAATTAGCGTGCATACCGGGTGACCAAATAATTTCGGATCCTAAAAAATCTGAGTACGTGGGTCGACTCGGTAGGGGAATCTAAGGGGTGTCTGTGATCTGGGGAACAGAGTTCCCCAAGGCAAAAAATTTGTCGAAACCCCCCCCCCCCTTTTCGAGATAACAACACGGACAAGGGGAAGGAGCTGATTCTCGAAAAAACTTTCAACGAGGCAAGTTACGCATTCAACGAGGGCTTTACAAACATATAAGAATAAGTGGGGGTCAACTATCCAAAAACCCCCACTTCCCTCTTGCGAAATCCAGAAATTAGCAGAATTTTAGCATTTCTTAGCGTTTTTTCGTCACTTTCAGACGATTTTAGATAATTCGAAGCGATTTTAGAATTTTTCCCGTCGATCGCACGAGATTTCTTCAAAAATTCTTACAATTTTGCGAATTTCGTCAAATTTTCGTAGCTAGTAGGTAGAGAGAATATCGTAGCCGCTAAGTAGATTTCTGCGGACCTCGGCGATTCTGTGCGAATTTTAGATAAGATAGGTTAGGTTAATAGAAAAAATTAGAATTACAACTGTTTGTGTTGGTTTTTTTTTTGGTTTTTGGTTAATAAGGTTTAGCTAGTAAATTTTTAGAGTTTAGGTTTTAGATTTGTAATCTTAGGGTTAATCTCGAGTTTAGTTACTTTAAGTGTTAGTATATATAAAATAGATTAAGTTTAAGCGAATCGATTAGATTAAATTAAATTAAGTACATGCGCGACCAGCGATAATAGATTTTTAACGATTTTGTAGAAATTGAAAAGTTAAATAGAGGCAAATACCTTTAAAAAAAAAAAAAAAAAAAAAGGATAGGATAGAGGATAGGATAGGATAGAGGATAGGATAGGATAGAGGATAGGATAGGATAGAGGATAGGATAGGATAGGATAGAGGATAGGATAGGATAGAGGATAGGATAGTATAGAGGATAGGATAAGATAGAGGATAGGATAGTATAGAGGATAGGATAGGATAGAGGATAGGATAGGATAGGATAGGATAGAGGATAGGATAGGATAGATGATATTGTAGGATAGAGGAAGGATAGGACAGAGGATACGATATTATAGAGGATAGGATAGCATAGCGGAAAGGGTAGGATAGAGGATAGGATAGGGGATTGGATAGTATAGAGGACAGGAGACGATAGAGGATAGGATAGGATAGAGGATAGAATAGGATAGAGGATAGCATAGGATAGGATAGGATAGAGGATAGGATAGGATAGAGGATAGGATAGGATAGAGGATAGGATAGGATAGGGGATAGGATAGGATAGAGGATAGGATAGGATAAAGGTTTGGATAGGATAGAGGATAGGATAGGATAGAGGATAGGATAGGATAGAGGATACGATATAGGATTGGATAGGATAGAGGATAGGATAGGAAAGAGGATAGGATAGGACAGAGGATAGGATAGGATAAAGGTTTGGATAGGATAGAGGATAGGATAGGATAGAGGAGAGGATAGGATAGAGGATAGGATAGGATAGAGCATAGGATAGGATAGAGGATAGGATAGGATAGAGGATAGGATAGGATAGAGGATAGGATAGGATAGAGGATAGGATAGGATAGAGGATAGGATAGGATAGAGGATAGGATAGGATAGAGGATAGGATAGGATAGAGGATGGGATGGGATAAAGGATACGATATTATAGAGGATAGGATAGGATAGGATAGAGGATAGGATAGGATAGAGGAGAGGATAGGATAGAGGATAGGATAGGATAGAGCATAGGATAGGATAGAGGATAGGATAGGATAGAGGATAGAATAGGATAGAGGATAGGATAGGATAGAGGATAGGATAGGATAGAGGATAGGATAGGATACAGGATAGGATAGGATAGGATACAGGATAGGATAGGATAGAGGATAGGATAGGATAGGGGACAGGATAGGATAGAGGATAGGATAGGATAGAGGATAGGATAGGATAGAGGATAGGATAGGATAATGGTTTGGATAGGATAGAGGATAGGATAGGATAGAGGAGAGGATAGGATAGAGGATAGGATAGGATAGAGGATAGGATAGGATAGAGGATAGGATAGGATAGAGGATAGGATAGGATAGAGGATAGGATAGGATAGAGGATAGGATAGGATAGAGGATAGGATAGGATAGGATAGAGGATAGGATAGGATAGAGGATAGGATAGGATAGGGGACAGGATAGGATAGAGGATAGGATAGGATAGAGGATAGGATAGGATAGAGGATAGGATAGGATAAAGGTTTGGATAGGATAGAGGATAGGATAGGATAGGGGATAGGATAGGATAGAGGATAGGATAGGATAAAGGTTTGGATAGGATAGAGGATAGGATAGGATAGAGGATAGGATAGGATAGAGGATACGATATAGGATTGGATAGGATAGAGGATAGGATAGGAAAGAGGATAGGATAGGACAGAGGATAGGATAGGATAAAGGTTTGGATAGGATAGAGGATAGGATAGGATAGAGGAGAGGATAGGATAGAGGATAGGATAGGATAGAGCATAGGATAGGATAGAGGATAGGATAGGATAGAGGATAGGATAGGATAGAGGATAGGATAGGATAGAGGATAGGATAGGATAGAGGATAGGATAGGATAGAGGATAGGATAGGATAGAGGATAGGATAGGATAGAGGATAGGATAGGATAGAGGATAGGATAGGATAGAGGATAGGATAGGATAGAGGATAGGATAGGATAGAGGATGGGATGGGATAAAGGATACGATATTATAGAGGATAGGATAGGATAGGATAGAGGATATGATCGGATAGAGGATAGGATAGGATAGAGGATAGGATAGGATAGAGGATAGGATAGGATAGAGGAGAGGATAGGATAGAGGATAGGATAGGATAGAGCATAGGATAGGATAGAGGATAGGATAGGATAGAGGATAGAATAGGATAGAGGATAGGATAGGATAGAGGATAGGATAGGATAGAGGATAGGATAGGATACAGGATAGGATAGGATAGGATACAGGATAGGATAGGATAGAGGATAGGATAGGATAATGGTTTGGATAGGATAGAGGATAGGATAGGATAGAGGAGAGGATAGGATAGAGGATAGGATAGGATAGAGGATAGGATAGGATAGAGGATAGGATAGGATAGAGGATAGGATAGGATAGAGGATAGGATAGGATAGAGGATAGGATAGGATAGGATAGAGGATAGGATAGGATAGAGGATAGGATAGGATAGGGGACAGGATAGGATAGAGGATAGGATAGGATAGAGGATAGGATAGGATAGAGGATAGGATAGGATAAAGGTTTGGATAGGATAGAGGATAGGATAGGATAGAGGATAGGATAGGATAGAGGATACGATATAGGATTGGATAGGATAGAGGATAGGATAGGAAAGAGGATAGGATAGGATAGAGAATGGGATAGGATAGAGGATAGGATAGGATAGAGGATAGGATAAGATAGAGGATAGGATAGGATAGAGGATAGGATAGGATAGGATAGAGGATAGGATAGGATAGAGGATAGGATAGGATAGAGGAGAGGATAGGATAGAGGATAGGATAGGATAGAGCATAGGATAGGATAGAGGATAGGATAGGATAGAGGATAGAATAGGATAGAGGATAGGATAGGATAGAGGATAGGATAGGATAGAGGATAGGATAGGATACAGGATAGGATAGGATAGGATACAGGATAGGATAGGATAGAGGATAGGATAGGATAGGGGACAGGATAGGATAGAGGATAGGATAGGATAGAGGATAGGATAGGATAGAGGATAGGATAGGATAATGGTTTGGATAGGATAGAGGATAGGATAGGATAGAGGAGAGGATAGGATAGAGGATAGGATAGGATAGAGGATAGGATAGGATAGAGGATAGGATAGGATAGAGGATAGGATAGGATAGAGGATAGGATAGGATAGAGGATAGGATAGGATAGAGGATAGGATAGGATAGGATAGAGGATAGGATAGGATAGAGGATAGGATAGGATAGGGGACAGGATAGGATAGAGGATAGGATAGGATAGAGGATAGGATAGGATAGAGGATAGGATAGGATAAAGGTTTGGATAGGATAGAGGATAGGATAGGATAGGGGATAGGATAGGATAGAGGATAGGATAGGATAAAGGTTTGGATAGGATAGAGGATAGGATAGGATAGAGGATAGGATAGGATAGAGGATACGATATAGGATTGGATAGGATAGAGGATAGGATAGGAAAGAGGATAGGATAGGACAGAGGATAGGATAGGATAAAGGTTTGGATAGGATAGAGGATAGGATAGGATAGAGGAGAGGATAGGATAGAGGATAGGATAGGATAGAGCATAGGATAGGATAGAGGATAGGATAGGATAGAGGATAGGATAGGATAGAGGATAGGATAGGATAGAGGATAGGATAGGATAGAGGATAGGATAGGATAGAGGATAGGATAGGATAGAGGATAGGATAGGATAGAGGATAGGATAGGATAGAGGATAGGATAGGATAGAGGATAGGATAGGATAGAGGATGGGATGGGATAAAGGATACGATATTATAGAGGATAGGATAGGATAGGATAGAGGATATGATCGGATAGAGGATAGGATAGGATAGAGGATAGGATAGGATAGAGGATAGGATAGGATAGAGGAGAGGATAGGATAGAGGATAGGATAGGATAGAGCATAGGATAGGATAGAGGATAGGATAGGATAGAGGATAGAATAGGATAGAGGATAGGATAGGATAGAGGATAGGATAGGATAGAGGATAGGATAGGATACAGGATAGGATAGGATAGGATACAGGATAGGATAGGATAGAGGATAGGATAGGATAGGGGACAGGATAGGATAGAGGATAGGATAGGATAGAGGATAGGATAGGATAGAGGATAGGATAGGATAATGGTTTGGATAGGATAGAGGATAGGATAGGATAGAGGAGAGGATAGGATAGAGGATAGGATAGGATAGAGGATAGGATAGGATAGAGGATAGGATAGGATAGAGGATAGGATAGGATAGAGGATAGGATAGGATAGAGGATAGGATAGGATAGAGGATAGGATAGGATAGGATAGAGGATAGGATAGGATAGAGGATAGGATAGGATAGGGGACAGGATAGGATAGAGGATAGGATAGGATAGAGGATAGGATAGGATAGAGGATAGGATAGGATAAAGGTTTGGATAGGATAGAGGATAGGATAGGATAGAGGATAGGATAGGATAGAGGATACGATATAGGATTGGATAGGATAGAGGATAGGATAGGAAAGAGGATAGGATAGGATAGAGAATGGGATAGGATAGAGGATAGGATAGGATAGAGGATAGGATAAGATAGAGGATAGGATAGGATAGAGGATAGGATAGGATAGGATAGGATAGAGGATAGGATAGGATAGAGGATAGGATAGGATAGAGGAGAGGATAGGATAGAGGATAGGATAGGATAGAGCATAGGATAGGATAGAGGATAGGATAGGATAGAGGATAGAATAGGATAGAGGATAGGATAGGATAGAGGATAGGATAGGATAGAGGATAGGATAGGATACAGGATAGGATAGGATAGGATACAGGATAGGATAGGATAGAGGATAGGATAGGATAGGGGACAGGATAGGATAGAGGATAGGATAGGATAGAGGATAGGATAGGATAGAGGATAGGATAGGATAAAGGTTTGGATAGGATAGAGGATAGGATAGGATAGAGGAGAGGATAGGATAGAGGATAGGATAGGATAGAGGATAGGATAGGATAGAGGATAGGATAGGATAGAGGATAGGATAGGATAGAGGATAGGATAGGATAGAGGATAGGATAGGATAGAGGATAGGATAGGATAGGATAGAGGATAGGATAGGATAGAGGATAGGATAGGATAGGGGACAGGATAGGATAGAGGATAGGATAGGATAGAGGATAGGATAGGATGGAGGATAGGATAGGATAAAGGTTTGGATAGGATAGAGGATAGGATAGGATAGAGGATAGGATAGGATAGAGGATACGATATAGGATTGGATAGGATAGAGGATAGGATAGGAAAGAGGATAGGATAGGATAGAGAATGGGATAGGATAGAGGATAGGATAGGATAGAGGATAGGATAAGATAGAGGATAGGATAGGATAGAGGATAGGATAGGATAGAGGATAGGATAGGATAGAGGATAGGATAGGATAGAGGATAGGATAGGATAGGATAGAGGATAGGATAGGATAGGATAGAGGATAGGATAGGATAGAGGATAGGATAGGATAGAGGATAGGATAGGATAGGATAGAGGATAGGATAGGATAGAGGATAGGATAGGATAGAGGATAGGATAGGATAGAGGATAGGATAGGATAGAGGATAGGATAGGATAGAGGATAGGATAGGATAGGGGATAGGATAGGATAGAGGATAGGATAGGATAGAGGATAGGATAGGATAGAGGATAGGATAGGATAGAGGATAGGATATGATAGAGGATAGGATAGGATAGAGGAGAGGATAGGATAGAGGATAGGATAGGATAGAGAATAGGATAGGATAGAGGATAGGATAGGATAGAGGATAGGATAGGATAGAGGATAGGATAGGATAGAGGATAGGATAGGATAGAGGATAGGATAGGATAGAGGATAGGATAGGATAGAGGATAGGATAGTATAGAGGATAGGATGGGATAGAGGATAGGATAGGATAGAGGATAGGATAGGATAAAGGTTTGGATAGGATAGAGGATAGGATAGGATAGAGGATAGGATAGGATAGAGGATAGGATAGGATAGAGGATAGGATAGGATAGAGGATAGGATAGGATAGAGGATAGGATAGGATAGAGGATAGGATAGGATAGAGGATAGGATAGGATAGAGGATAGGATAGGATAGAGGATAGGATAGGATAGAGGATAGGATAGTATAGAGGATAGGATAAGATAGGGGATAGGATAGTATAGAGGATAGGATAGGATAGAGGATAGGATAGGATAGGATAGGATAGAGGATAGGATAGGATAGAGGATAGGATAGGATAGGATAGGATAGAGGATAGGATAGGATAGATGATATTGTAGGATAGAGGAAGGATAGGACAGAGGATACGATATTATAGAGGATAGGATAGCATAGCGGAAAGGGTAGGATAGAGGATAGGATAGGGGATTGGATAGTATAGAGGACAGGAGACGATAGAGGATAGGATAGGATAGAGGATAGAATAGGATAGAGGATAGGATAGGATAGGATAGGATAGAGGATAGGATAGGATAGAGGATAGAATAGGATAGAGGATAGGATAGGATAGGATAGGATAGAGGATAGGATAGGATAGGATAGGATAGAGGATAGGATAGGATAGAGGATAGGATAGGATAAAGGTTTGGATAGGATAGAGGATAGGATAGGATAGAGGATAGGATAGGATAGAGGATACGATATAGGATTGGATAGGATAGAGGATAGGATAGGATAGAGGATAGGATAGGATAGAGGATAGGATAGGATAGGGGATAGGATAGGATAGAGGATAGGATAGGATAAGGTTTGGATAGGATAGAGGATAGGATAGGATAGAGGATAGGATAGGATAGAGGATACGATATAGGATTGGATAGGATAGAGGATAGGATAGGAAAGAGGATAGGATAGGATAGAGGATAGGATAGGATAGAGGATAGAATGGGATAGAGTATAGGATAGGATAGAGGATAGGATAGGATAGAGGATAGGATAGGATAGAGGATAGGATAGGATAGAGGATAGGATAGGATAGAGGATAGGATAGGATAGGTTAGAGGATAGGATAGGATAGAGGATAGGATAGGATAGGGGACAGGATAGGATAGAGGATAGGATAGGATAGAGGGTAGGATAGGATAGAGGATAGGATAGGATAAAGGTTTGGATAGGATAGAGGATAGGATAGGATAGAGGATAGGATAGGATGGAGGATAGGATAGTATAGAGGATAGGATAGGATAGAGGATAGGATAGGATAGAGGATAGGATAGGATAAAGGTTTGGATAGGATAGAGGATAGGATAGGATAGAGGATAGGATAGGATAGAGGATAGGATAGGATAGAGGATAGGATAGGATAGAGGATAGGATAGGATAGAGGATAGGATAGGATAGAGGATAGGATAGGATAGAGGATAGGATAGGATAGAGGATAGGATAGTATAGAGGATAGGATAAGATAGAGGATAGGATAGTATAGAGGATAGGATAGGATAGAGGATAGTTTAGGATAGGATAGGATAGAGGATAGGATAGGATAGATGATATTGTAGGATAGAGGAAGGATAGGACAGAGGATACGATATTATAGAGGATAGGATAGCATAGCGGAAAGGGTAGGATAGAGGATAGGATAGGGGATTGGATAGTATAGAGGACAGGAGACGATAGATGATAGGATAGGATAGAGGATAGAATAGGATAGAGGATAGGATAGGATAGGATAGGATAGAGGATAGGATAGGATAGAGGATAGGATAGGATAGAGGATAGGATAGGATAGGGGATAGGATAGGATAGAGGATAGGATAGGATAGAGGATACGATATAGGATTGGATAGGATAGAGGATAGGATAGGAAAGACGATAGGATAGGATAGAGGATAGGATAGGATAGAGGATAGGATAGGATAGAGGATAGGATAGGATACAGGATAGGATAGGATAGAGGATAGGATAGGATAGAGGATAGGATAGGATAGAGGATAGGATAGGATAGAGGAGAGGATAGGATAGAGGATAGGATAGGATAGAGGATAGGATAGGATAGAGGATAGGATAGGATACAGGATAGGATAGGATAGAGGATAGGATAGGATAGAGGATAGGATAGGATAGAGGATAGGATAGGATAGAGGATAGGATAGGATAGAGGATGGGATGGGATAGAGGATAGGATAGGATAAAGGTTTGGATAGGATAGAGGATAGGATAGGATAGAGGATAGGATAGGATAGAGGATAGGATAGGATAGAGGATAGGATAGGATAGAGGATAGGATAGGATAGAGGATAGGATAGGATAGAGGATAGGATAGGATAGAGGATAGGATAGGATAGAGGATAGGATAGGATAGAGGATAGGATAGGATAGAGGATAGGATAGGATAGAGGATAGGATAGGATAGAGGATAGGATAGGATAGAGGATAGGATAGGATAGAGGATAGGATAGGATAGAGGATAGGATAGTATAGAGGATAGGATAAGATAGAGGATAGGATAGTATAGAGGATAGGATAGGATAGGAGATAGGATAGGAGGATAGGATAGGATAGGATAGGATAGAGGATAGGATAGGATAGATGATATTGTAGGATAGAGGAAGGATAGGACAGAGGATACGATATTATAGAGGATAGGATAGCATAGCGGAAAGGGTAGGATAGAGGATAGGATAGGGGATTGGATAGTATAGAGGACAGGAGACGATAGAGGATAGGATAGGATAGAGGATAGAATAGGGTAGAGGATAGGATAGGATAGGATAGGATAGAGGATAGGATAGGATAGAGGATAGGATAGGATAGAGGATAGGATAGGATAGGGGATAGGATAGGATAGAGGATAGGATAGGATAAAGGTTTGGATAGGATAGAGGATAGGATAGGATAGAGGATAGGATAGGATAGAGGATAGGATAGGATAGAGGATACGATATAGGATTGGATAGGATAGAGGATAGGATAGGAAAGAGGATAGGATAGGATAGAGGATAGAGGATAGGATAGGATAGAGGATAGGATAGGATAGAGGATAGGATAGGATAGAGTATAGGATAGGATAGAGGATAGGATAGGATAGAGGATAGGATAGGATAGAGGATAGAATAGGATAGAGGATAGGATAGGATAGAGGATAGGATAGGATAGAGGATAGGATAGGATACAGGATAGGATAGAATAGGATACAGGATAGGATAGGATAGAGGATAGGATAGGATAGGGGACAGGATAGGATAGAGGATAGGGTAGGATAGAGGATAGGATAGGATAGAGGATAGGATAGGATAAAGGTTTGGATAGGATAGAGGATAGGATAGGATAGAGGAGAGGATAGGATAGAGGATAGGATAGGATAGAGCATAGGATAGGATAGAGGATAGGATAGGATAGAGGATAGGATAGGATAGAGGATAGGATAGGATAGAGGATAGGATAGGATAGAGGATAGGATAGGATAGAGGATAGGATAGGATAGGGGATAGGATAGGATAGAGGATAGGATAGGATAGAGGATAGGATAGGATAGAGGATAGGATAGGATAGAGGATAGGATATGATAGAGGATAGGATAGGATAGAGGATAGGATAGGATAGGGGATAGGATAGGATAGAGGATAGGATAGGATAAAGGTTTGGATAGGATAGAGGATAGGATAGGATAGAGGATAGGATAGGATAGAGGATACGATATAGGATTGGATAGGATAGAGGATAGGATAGGAAAGAGGATAGGATAGGATAGAGGATAGGATATGATACTGGATAGGATAGGATAGAGGATAGGATAGGATAGAGGATAGGATAGGACAGAGAATAGGATAGGATAGAGGATAGGATAGGATAGAGGATAGGATAGGATAGAGGATAGGATAGGATAGAGGATAGGATAGGATAGAGGATACGATAGGATAGAGGATAGGATAGGATAGGATAGAGGATAGGATAGGATAGAGGATAGGATAGGATAGAGGATAGGATAGGATAGGGGATTGGATAGTATAGAGGACAGGAGACGATAGAGGATAGGATACGATAGAGGATAGAATAGGATAGAGGATAGGATAGGATAGGATAGAGGATAGGATAGGATAGAGGATAGGATAGGATAGAGGATAGGATAGGATAGAGGATAGGATAGGATAGAGGATAGGATAGGGTAGAGGATAGGATAGGATAGAGGATAGGATAGGAAAGAGAATAGGATAGGATAGAGGATAGGATATGATAGAGGATAGGATAGGATAGAGGATAGGATAGGATAGAGGATAGGATATGATAGAGTATAGGATAGGATAGAGGACAGGATAGGATAGAGGATAGGATAGGATAGAGGATAGGATAGGATAGAGGATAGAATAGGATAGAGGATAGGATAGGATAGAGGAAAGGATAGGATAGAGGATAGGATAGGATACAGGATAGGATAGAGAATAGGATAGGATAGGATAGGATAGAGGATAGGATAGGATAGAGGATAGGATAGGATAGGATAGAGGATAGGATAGGATAGAGGATAGGATAGGATAGAGGATAGGATAGGATAGAGGATAGGATAGGATAGGGGATAGGATAGGATAGAGGATAGGATAGGATAAAGGTTTGGATAGGATAGAGGATAGGATAGGATAGAGGATAGGATAGGATAGAGGATACGATATAGGATTGGATATCATAGAGGATAGGATAGGAAAGAGGATAGGATAGGATAGAGGATAGGATATGATAGAGGATAGGATAGGATAGAGGATAGGATAGGATAGAGGATAGGATAGTGGATAGGATAGGATAGAGGATAGGATAGGATAGGATACCGGATAGGATAGGATAGAGGATAGGATAGAGGATAGGATAGGATAGAGTATAGGATAGAGGATGGAGGATAGGATAGGATAGAGGATGAGATAGGATAGAGGATAGAATAGGATGGATGATAGGATATGACAGAGGATAGGATAGTTTAGAGTATAGGATTGGATAGAGAATAGGATAGGGTATAGGATAGGGAATAGGATAGGATATAGGATATTATAGGAGAGAGGATAGGATAGGATAGAGGATACGATATGATAGAGGATAGGATAGGATAGAGGATAAGATAGGATAGAGGATAGGATAGGATATAGGATAGACAATAGGATGGGATAGGTTAGGATAGAGGATAGGATAGGATAGGGGATAGGATAGGATAGAGGATAGGATAGTGGATAGGATAGGATAGAGGATAGGATAGGATAGGATACCGGATAGGATAGGATAGAGGATAGGATAGAGGATAGGATAGGATAGAGTATAGGATAGAGGATGGAGGATAGGATAGGATAGAGGATGAGATAGGATAGAGGATACGATATGATAGAGGATAGGATAGGATAGAGGATAAGATAGGATAGAGGATAGGATAGGATATAGGATAGACAATAGGATGGGATAGGTTAGGATAGAGGATAGGATAGGATGGATGATAGGATATGATAGAGGATAGAATAGGATAGGGGATAGGATAGGATAGAGGATAGGATAGGATAGAGGATAGGATAGGATAGGATAGGATAGAGGATAGGATAGGATAGATGATATTGTAGGATAGAGGAAGGATAGGACAGAGGATACGATATTATAGAGGATAGGATAGCATAGCGGAAAGGGTAGGATAGAGGATAGGATAGGGGATTGGATAGTATAGAGGACAGGAGACGATAGAGGATAGGATAGGATAGAGGATAGAATAGGGTAGAGGATAGGATAGGATAGGATAGGATAGGATAGAGGATAGGATAGGATAGAGGATAGGATAGGATAGAGGATAGGATAGGATAGGGGATAGGATAGGATAGAGGATAGGATAGGATAAAGGTTTGGATAGGATAGAGGATAGGATAGGATAGAGGATAGGATAGGATAGAGGATAGGATAGGATAGAGGATACGATATAGGATTGGATAGGATAGAGGATAGGATAGGAAAGAGGATAGGATAGGATAGAGGATAGAGGATAGGATAGGATAGAGGATAGGATAGGATAGAGGATAGGATAGGATAGAGTATAGGATAGGATGGAGGATAGGATAGGATAGAGGATAGGATAGGATAGAGGATAGAATAGGATAGAGGATAGGATAGGATAGAGGATAGGATAGGATAGAGGATAGGATAGGATACAGGATAGGATAGAATAGGATACAGGATAGGATAGGATAGAGGATAGGATAGGATAGGGGACAGGATAGGATAGAGGATAGGGTAGGATAGAGGATAGGATAGGATAGAGGATAGGATAGGATAAAGGTTTGGATAGGATAGAGGATAGGATAGGATAGAGGAGAGGATAGGATAGAGGATAGGATAGGATAGAGCATAGGATAGGATAGAGGATAGGATAGGATAGAGGATAGGATAGGATAGAGGATAGGATAGGATAGAGGATAGGATAGGATAGAGGATAGGATAGGATAGAGGATAGGATAGGATAGGGGATAGGATAGGATAGAGGATAGGATAGGATAGAGGATAGGATAGGATAGAGGATAGGATAGGATAGAGGATAGGATATGATAGAGGATAGGATAGGATAGAGGATAGGATAGGATAGGGGATAGGATAGGATAGAGGATAGGATAGGATAAAGGTTTGGATAGGATAGAGGATAGGATAGGATAGAGGATAGGATAGGATAGAGGATACGATATAGGATTGGATAGGATAGAGGATAGGATAGGAAAGAGGATAGGATAGGATAGAGGATAGGATATGATAGAGGATAGGATAGGATAGAGGATAGGATAGGATAGAGGATAGGATAGGACAGAGAATAGGATAGGATAGAGGATAGGATAGGATAGAGGATAGGATAGGATAGAGGATAGGATAGGATAGAGGATAGGATAGGATAGAGGATACGATAGGATAGAGGATAGGATAGGATAGGATAGAGGATAGGATAGGATAGAGGATAGGATAGGATAGAGGATAGGATAGGATAGGGGATTGGATAGTATAGAGGACAGGAGACGATAGAGGATAGGATACGATAGAGGATAGAATAGGATAGAGGATAGGATAGGATAGGATAGAGGATAGGATAGGATAGAGGATAGGATAGGATAGAGGATAGGATAGGATAGAGGATAGGATAGGATAGAGGATAGGATAGGGTAGAGGATAGGATAGGATAGAGGATAGGATAGGAAAGAGAATAGGATAGGATAGAGGATAGGATATGATAGAGGATAGGATAGGATAGAGGATAGGATAGGATAGAGGATAGGATATGATAGAGTATAGGATAGGATAGAGGACAGGATAGGATAGAGGATAGGATAGGATAGAGGATAGGATAGGATAGAGGATAGAATAGGATAGAGGATAGGATAGGATAGAGGAAAGGATAGGATAGAGGATAGGATAGGATACAGGATAGGATAGGATAGAGAATAGGATAGGATAGAGGATAGGATAGGATAGGATAGAGGATAGGATAGGATAGAGGATAGGATAGGATAGAGGATAGGATAGGATAGAGGATAGGATAGGATAGGGGATAGGATAGGATAGAGGATAGGATAGGATAAAGGTTTGGATAGGATAGAGGATAGGATAGGATAGAGGATAGGATAGGATAGAGGATAGGATAGGATAGAGGATACGATATAGGATTGGATATCATAGAGGATAGGATAGGAAAGAGGATAGGATAGGATAGAGGATAGGATATGATAGAGGATAGGATAGGATAGAGGATAGGATAGGATAGAGGATAGGATAGGATAGAGGATAGGATAAGATAGAGGATAGGATAGGATAGAGGATAGGATAGGATAGAGGATCGGATAGGATAGAGGATAGGATAGGATACAGGATAGGATAGGATAGAGGATAGGATAGGATAGAGGATAGGATAGTGGATAGGATAGGATAGAGGATAGGATAGGATAGGATACCGGATAGGATAGGATAGAGGATAGGATAGAGGATAGGATAGGATAGAGTATAGGATAGAGGATGGAGGATAGGATAGGATAGAGGATGAGATAGGATAGAGGATAGAATAGGATGGATGATAGGATATGACAGAGGATAGGATAGTTTAGAGTATAGGATTGGATAGAGAATAGGATAGGGTATAGGATAGGGAATAGGATAGGATATAGGATATTATAGGAGAGAGGATAGGATAGGATAGAGGATACGATATGATAGAGGATAGGATAGGATAGAGGATAAGATAGGATAGAGGATAGGATAGGATATAGGATAGACAATAGGATGGGATAGGTTAGGATAGAGGATAGGATAGGATAGGGGATAGGATAGGATAGAGGATAGGATAGTGGATAGGATAGGATAGAGGATAGGATAGGATAGGATACCGGATAGGATAGGATAGAGGATAGGATAGAGGATAGGATAGGATAGAGTATAGGATAGAGGATGGAGGATAGGATAGGATAGAGGATGAGATAGGATAGAGGATAGAATAGGATGGATGATAGGATATGACAGAGGATAGGATAGTTTAGAGTATAGGATTGGATAGAGAATAGGATAGGGTATAGGATAGGGAATAGGATAGGATATAGGATATTATAGGAGAGAGGATAGGATAGGATAGAGGATACGATATGATAGAGGATAGGATAGGATAGAGGATAAGATAGGATAGAGGATAGGATAGGATATAGGATAGACAATAGGATGGGATAGGTTAGGATAGAGGATAGGATAGGATGGATGATAGGATATGATAGAGGATAGAATAGGATAGGGGATAGGATAGGATAGAGGATAGGATAGGATAGAGGATAGGATAGGATAGAGGGTATTATAGGATAGAGGATAGGATAGGATAGAGGATAGGATAGAATAGAGGATAGGGTAGGATAGAGGATAGGATAGAATAGAGGATAGGATAGAGTATAGGATAGAGGATGGAGGATAGGATAGGATAGAGGATAGGATAGGATACAGGATAGGAAAGGATAGAGGATAGGATGGATGATAGGATATGATAGAGGATAGAATAGGATTGAGGATACGATTGGATAGAGGATAGGATAGGATGGAGGATAGGATAGATGATACGATAGAAGATGGAGGGTAGCGTAGGATAGAGGATAGAATAGGATAGGATTGAGGATAGTACAGGATAGACGATAGGGGAAAGGATGGTTGATAGGATATGATAGAGGATAGGATAGTATTCAGCATAGGCTAGGATAGAACATGGGATAGGATAGAGGATAGGATAGGATTGAGGATAGGATTGGATAGCGGATAGGATAGGATGGAGAATATTATTGGATAGACGATAGGATAGGATACTGGATAGGAAAGGATAGAGGATAGGATAGAATAGAGGATAGGATAGGATAGAGGATAGGATAGGATAGAGGATAGGATAGGACGGATGATAGGATTGGATAGAGAATAGGATGGGATATAGGAT
The DNA here is from genome assembly GCF_050948215.1 of Halictus rubicundus. NCBI lineage: Eukaryota > Metazoa > Arthropoda > Insecta > Hymenoptera > Halictidae > Halictus > Halictus rubicundus. Next base: position 340,511 of record NW_027488686.1, on the reverse strand, counting down.
AGATAATAGGATAGGATAGAGGATAGGATAAGATAGAGGATAAGATAGGATAGAGGATAGGATAGGATGCATGATAGGATATGTCAGAGGATAGGATAGTATAGAGTATAGGATTGGATAGAGAATAGGATAGGATATAGGATAGATAATAGGATAGGATATAGGATATTATAGGATAGAGGATAGGATAGGATAGAGGATAGGATAGGATAGGACAGAGGATAGGATAGGATAGAGGATAGGATGGAGGATAGGATAGGATAAAGGATAGAGGATAGGATGGATGATAGGATATTACAGAGGATAGGATAGGATAGTGAATACGATAGGATAGAGGATAGGATAGGATAGAGCATGGGATACTATAGAGGATAGGATAGGATCGAGGATCGGATAGGATAGAGGATTGGATAGGATAGAGGATAGGATAGGATAGAGGATAGGATAGAGAATAATAGGATACGGTAGAGGATAGGATAGGATAGAGAATAGGACAGGGTAGATGATATTATAGGCAAGAGGATAGGATATGATAGAGGATGCGATATTATAGAGGATACGATAAGATAGAGGATCGAATAGGATAGGATAGAGGATAGGATATAGGATTGGATAGGAAAGAGGATAGGATACGATAGAGGATAGGATAGAATAGGATACAGAATTGGTTAGGATAGATGATATTATAGGATAGAGGACAGGATAGGACAGAGGATACGATATTATAGAGGATAGGATAGGATAGAGGATAGGATAGGATTGAGGATAGGATAGGATAGAGTATAGGATAGATGATACGATAGAAGATGGAGGGTAGCGTAGGATGGAGGATAAAATAGGATAGGATGGAGGATAGTATAGGATAGGATGGAGGATAGTATAGGATAGACGATAGAGGAAAGGATGGATGATAGGATATGATAGAGTATAGAATAGGATAGAGGATAAGCTAGGATAGAACATAGGATAGGATAGAGGATAGGATAGGATTGAGGACAGGATTGGATAGCGGATAGAATAGGATGGATAATATTATTCGATAGAGGATAGGATGTGATACAGGATAGGAAAGGATAGAGGATAGGATAGAATAGAGGATATGATAGGAAAGAGGATAGGATAGGATAGAGAATAGGATAGGATAGAGAATAGGATAGGATAGAGGATAGGATAGGATGGAGGATAGGATAGGATAGAGGATAGGATAGGATAGAGAATAGGATAAGATAGAGAATAGGATAGGATAGAGGATAGGATAGGATGGAGGATAGGATAGGATAGAGGATAGGATAGGACAGAGGATAGGATAGAATAGAGGATAGGATAGGATAGAGAATAGGATAGGATAGAGGATAGGATAGGATGGAGGATAGGATAGGATAGAGGATAGGATAGGACAGAGGATAGGATAGAATAGAGGATAGGATAGGATGGAGGATAGGATAGGATGGAGGATAGGATAGGATAGAGGATAGGATAGGATAGAGGATAGGATAGAATAAAGGATAGGATGGGATGGATGATAGGATATCACAGAGGATAGGATAGTATAGAGTATAGGATTGGATAGAGAATAGGATAGGATTGGGATAGATAGATAGGATAGATAATAGAGTATAGGATAGGATAGAGGATACGATATGATAGAGGATAGGGTAGGATGGAGAACAGGATAGGTTAGAGGATAGGATAGAATAGAGGATAGGATAGAGTATAAGATAGAGGATGGAGGATAGGATAGGATAGGATAGAGGATAAGATAGGATAGAGGATAGGATAGGATAAATGATAGGATATGACAGAGGATAGGATAGGATAGAGGATAGGATAGGATAGAGGATAGGATAGGATAGAGGATAGGATAGGATAGAGGATAGGATAGGATAAAGGATAGGATAGGATAGAGGATAGGATAGGATAGAGGATAGGATAGTGGATAGGATAGGATAGAGGATAGGATAGGATAGAGGGTATTATAGGATAGAGGATAGGATAGGATAGAGGATAGGATAGAATAGATTATAGGGTAGGATAGAGGATAGGATAGAATAGAGGATAGGATGGAGTATAGGATAGAGGATGGAGGATAGGATAGGATAGAGGATGGAGGATAGGATAGGATAGAGGATAAGATAGGATAAAGGATAGGATAGGATAGAGGATAGGATAGGATAGAGGATAGGATAGGATAGAGGATAGGATAGGATAGAGGATAGGATAGGATAGAGGATAGGATAGGATAGAGGATAGGATAGGATAAAGGATAGGATAGGATAGAGGATAGGATAGGATAGAGGATAGGATAGTGGATAGGATAGGATAGAGGATAGGATAGGATAGGATACCGGATAGGATAGGATAGAGGATAGGATAGGATAGAGGATAGGATAGGATAGAGGATAGGATAGGATAGAGGATAGGATAGGATAGAGGATAGGATTGGATAGAGGATAGGATAGGATAGAGGATAGGATAGGATAGAGGATAGGATAGGATAGAGGATAGGATAGGATAGAGGATAGGATAGGATAGAGGATAGGATAGGATAAAGGATAGGATAGGATAGAGGATAGGATAGGATAGAGGATAGGATAGTGGATAGGATAGGATAGAGGATAGGATAGGATAGGATACCGGATAGGATAGGATAGAGGATAGGATAGGATAGAGGATAGGATAGAGGATAGGATAGGATAGAGGATAGGATCGAGGATAGGATAGGATAGAGTATAGGATAGAGGATGGAGGATAGGATAGGATAGAGGATGAGATAGGATAGAGGATAGAATAGGATGGATGATAGGATATGACAGAGGATAGGATAGTTTAGAGTATAGGATTGGATAGAGAATAGGATAGGGTATAGGATAGAGAATAGGATAGGATATAGGATATTATAGGAGAGAGGATAGGATAGGATAGAGGATACGATATGATAGAGGATAGGATAGGATAGAGGATAAGATAGGATAGAGGATAGGATAGGATATAGGATAGACAATAGGATGGGATAGGTTAGGATAGAGGATAGGATAGGATGGATGATAGGATATGATAGAGGATAGAATAGGATAGAGGATAGGATAGGATAGAGGATAGGATAGGATAGAGGATAGGATAGGATAGAGGGTATTATAGGATAGAGGATAGGATAGGATAGAGGATAGGATAGAATAGAGGATAGGATAGGATAGAGGATTAGATAGGATAGAGGATAGGATAGGATAAATGATAGGATATGACAGAGGATAGGATAGTATAGAGTATAGGATTGGATAGAGAATAGGATAGGATATAGGATAGATAATAGGATAGGATAGAGGATAGGATAGGATGGAGTATAGGATAGGATAGAGGATAGGATAGGATAGAGGGTATTATAGTATAGAGGATAGGATAGGATAGAGGATAGGATAGAATAGATTATAATGTAGAATAGAGGATAGGATAGAATAGAGGATAGGATAGAGTATAGGATAGAGGATGGAGGATAGGATAGGATAGAGGATGGAGGATAGGATAGGATATAGGATATTATAGGATAGAGGATAGGATAGGATAGGGGATACGATATGACAGAGGATAGGATAGGATAGACGATAGAGGATGCGATGGATGATAGGATAGGATAGAGGATAGGATAGGATAGAGGATAGGATAGGATAGAGGATAGGATAGGATAGAGGATAGGATAGGATAGAGGATAGGATAGGATAGGATAGAGGATAGGATAGGATAGAGGATAGGATAGGATAGAGGATAGGATAGGATAGAGGATAGGATAGGATAGAGGATAGGATAGGATAGAGGATAGGATAGGATAGAGGATAGGATAGGATAGAGGATAGGATAGGATAGAGGATAGGATAGGATAGAGGATAGGATAGGATAGAGGATAGGATAGGATAGAGGATAGGATAGGATAGAGGATAGGATAGGATAGAGGATAGGATAGGATAGAGGATAGGATAGTGGATAGGATAGGATAGAGGATAGGATAGGATAGGATACCGGATAGGATAGGATAGAGGATAGGACAGGATAGAGGATAGGATTGGATAGAGGATAGGATAGGATAGAGGATAGGATAGGATAGAGGATAGGATAGGATAGAGGATAGGATAGGATACAGGATAGGATAGGATAGAGGATAGGATAGGATAAAGGATAGGATAGGATAGAGGATAGGATAGGATAGAGGATAGGATAGTGGATAGGATAGGATAGAGGATAGGATAGGATAGGATATAGGATATTATAGGAGAGAGGATAGGATAGGATAGAGGATAGGATAGGATGGATGATAGGATATGATAGAGGATAGAATAGGATAGAGGATAGGATAGGATAGAGGATAGGATAGGATAGAGGATAGGATAGGATAGAGGGTATTATAGGATAGAGGATAGGATAGGATAGAGGATAGGATAGAATAGAGGATAGGGTAGGATAGAGGATAGGATAGAATAGAGGATGGAGGATAGGATAGGATAGAGGATGGAGGATAGGATAGGATAGAGGATAAGATAGGATAAAGGATAGGATAGGATGGATGATAGGTTATGACAGAGGATAAGATAGTATAGAGTATAGGTTTGGATAGAGAATAGGATAGGATATAGGATAGATAATAGGATATTATAGGATAGAGGATAGGATAGGATAGGGGATACGATATGACAGAGGATAGGATAGGATAGACGATAGAGGATGCGATGGATGATAGGATAGGATAGAGGATAGGATAGAGGATAGGATAGGATAGAGGATAGGATAGAGGATAGGATAGGATAAGAGTATAGGATAGAGGATGGAGGATAGGATAGGATAGAGGATGAGATAGGATAGAGGATAGAATAGGATGGATAATAGGATATGACAGAGGATAGGATAGTTTAGAGTATAGGATTGGATAGAGAATAGGATAGGGTATAGGATAGAGAATAGGATAAGATATAGGATATTATAGGATAGAGGATAGGATAGGATAGAGGATAGGATAGGATAGAGGATAGGATAGGATAGAGGATAGGATAGGATAGAGGATAGGATAGGATAGAGGATAGGATAGGATAGAGGATAGGATAGGATAGAGGATAGGATAGGATAGATGATAGGATAGGATAGAGGATAGGATAGGATAGAGGATAGGATAGAGGATAGGATAGGATAGAGGATATGATCGGATAGAGGATAGGATAGGTTTGAGGATACTATATTATAGACGATAGGATAGGATTGAGGATAGGATAGGATATTGGATGGGATAGGATAGGATAGAGGATAGGATAGAGGATTGGATAGGATAGAGGATAGGATAGGATAGACGATAGGATCGGATAGAGGATAGGATAGGGGATTGGATGGAATAGAGGATAGGATAGGATATAGGATATGATAGGATAGAGTATAGGATAGGATGGAGAATAGGATAGGATTGAGGATAGGACGGGATAGACGATAGGATAGAGGATTGGATAGGTTAGAGAATAGTATAGGATAGTGGATAGGATAGGGTAGAGGATAGGATAGGATAGAGGATAGGATAGGATAGAGGATAGGGTAGGATAGAGGATAGGATAGGATAGACGATGTGATCGGATAGAGAATAGGATAGGGTATTGGATAGGATAGAGGATAGGATAGGATAGAGGGTAGGATAGGATAGAGGATAGGATAGGATAGAGGATACGATATTATAGAGGATAGGATAGGATAGGATAGAGGATATGATCGGATAGAGGATAGGATAGGTTTGAGGATATTATTGGATAGAATATAGATACAATAAGGTAGAGGATAGGATAGGGGATTCTATAGGATAGAGGATACGAAATTATAGAGGATAGGATAGGAGAGAGGATAGGATCGGATAGAGGATAGGATGGGATAGGATAGGATAGAGGATAGGATAGGGGATTGGATAGGATATAGCCGACGATAGAGGATAGGATAGGATAGAGAATAGGATAGGATAGGTGATATTATAGGATAGAGGATAGGATAGGATTGAGGATACTATATTATAGACGATAGGATAGGATAGAGTATAGGATAGGATAGAGGATAGGATAGGATATTGGATGGGATAGGATAGGATAGAGGATAGGATAGAGGATTGGATAGGATAGAGGATAGGATAGGATAGACGATAGGATCGGATAGAGAATAGGATAGGGCATTGAATAGGATAGAGGATAGGATAGGATAGAGGATAGGATAGGTTAGAGGATAGGATAGGATGGAGGATAGGAGAGGATAGAGGATAGGATAGGATAGAGGATAGGATAGGATGGAGGATACGATATAATAGAGGTTACGATAATAGATAGGATAGGATAGGATAGAGGATAGGATAGGATAGAGGATAGGATAGGATAGAGGATAGGATAGGATAGAGGATAGGATAGGATAGAGGATAGGATAGGATAGAGGATAGGATAGAGGATAGGATGGAGGATAGGATAGAATAGAGGATAGGATACAGTATAGGATAGATGATGGAGAATAGGATAGGATAGAGGATAACATAGGATAGAGGATAGGATAGGATAGAGGATAGGATAGGATGGAGGATACGACATAATAGAGGTTACGATAATAGATAGGATAGGATAGAATAGAGGATAGGATGGAGGATGGGATAGGATAGACAATAGGATAGGATTGAGGATTGGATAGGATAGAGGATAGTATAGGATAGAGTATAGGATAGAGGATGGAGGATAGCAACCTCTATAGGATAGGGGATTGGATCGGATAGAGGATAGGATAGGATAGAGGATAGGATAGGATGGAGGATACGATATAATAGAGGATACGATAATAGATAGGATAGGATAGGATAGAGGATAGGATAGGATAGAGGATAGGATAGAGGATAGGATGGAGGATAGGATAGAATAGAGGATAGGATACAGTATAGGATAGATGATGGAGAATAGGATAGGATAGAGGATAACATAGGATAGAGGATAGGATAGGATATAGGATAGAGAATAGGATGTGATATAGGATAGAGAATAGGATAGGATAGAATAGAGGATAGGATGGAGGATGGGATAGGATAGACAATAGGATAGGATTGAGGATTGGATAGGATAGAGGATAGTATAGGATAGAGGGTAGGATAGGATAGAGGATAGGATAGGATAGAGGATACGATATTATAGAGGATAGGATAGGATAGGATAGAGGATATGATCGGATAGAGGATAGGATAGGTTTGAGGATATTATTGGATAGAATATAGATACAATAAGGTAGAGGATAGGATAGGGGATTCTATAGGATAGAGGATACGAAATTATAGAGGATAGGATAGGAGAGAGGATAGGATCGGATAGAGGATAGGATAGGGGATTGGATGGAATACAGGATAGGATAGGATATAGGATATGATAGGATAGAGTATAGGATAGGATGGAGAATAGGATAGGATAGGTGATAGGATAGGATAGAGGATAGGGGATTGGATAGGATAGAGGATAGGATAGAGGATAGGATAGGATTGAGGATAGGACGGGATAGACGATAGGATAGAGGATTGGATAGGTTAGAGAATAGTATAGGATAGTGGATAGGATAGGGTAGAGGATAGGATAGGATAGAGGATAGGATAGGATAGAGGATAGGGTAGGATAGAGGATAGGATAGGATAGAGGATAGGATAGGATAGGATAGAGGATAGGATAGGATAGGATAGAGGATAGGATATAGGATGGGATAGGATAGGATAGAGGATAGGATAGGGGATTGGATCGGATATAGCAGACGATAGAGGATAGCATAGGATAGAGAATAGGATAGGATAGGTGATGTTATAGGATAGAGGATAGGATAGGATTGAGGATACTATATTATAGACGATAGGATAGGATAGAGTATAGGATAGGATAGAGGATAGGATAGGATATTGGATGGGATAGGATAGGATAGAGGATAGGATAGAGGATTGGATAGGATAGAGGATAGGATAGGATAGACGATAGGATCGGATAGAGAATAGGATAGGGCATTGAATAGGATAGAGGATAGGATAGGATGGAGGATACGATATAATAGAGGATACGATAATAGATAGGATAGGATAGGATAGAGGATAGGATAGGATAGAGGATAGGATAGAGGATAGGATGGAGGATAGGATAGAATAGAGGATAGGATACAGTATAGGATAGATGATGGAGAATAGGATAGGATAGAGGATAACATAGGATAGAGGTTAGGATAGGATATAGGATAGAGAATAGGATGGGATATAGGATAGAGAATAGGATAGGATAGAATAGAGGATAGGATGGAGGATGGGATAGGATAGACAATAGGATAGGATTGAGGATTGGATAGGATAGAGGATAGTATAGGATAGAGTATAGGATAGAGGATGGAGGATAGCAACCTCTATAGGATAGGGGATTGGATCGAATAGAGGATAGGATGGGATAAAGGATACGATATTATAGAGGATAGGATAGGATAGACGATGTGATCGGATAGAGAATAGGATAGGTTATTGGATAGGATAGAGGATAGGATAGGATAGAGGGTAGGATAGGATAGAGGATAGGATAGGATAGAGGATACGATATTATAGAGGATAGGATAGGATAGGATAGAGGATATGATCGGATAGAGGATAGGATAGGTTTGAGGATATTATAGGATAGAATATAGATACAATACGGTAGAGGATAGGATAGGGGATTCTATAGGATAGAGGATACGAAATTATAGAGGATAGGATAGGATAGAGGATAGGATCGGATAGAGGATAGGATAGGGGATTGGATGGAATAGAGGATAGGATAGGATATAGGATATGATAGGATAGAGTATAGGATAGGATGGAGAATAGGATAGGATAGGTGATAGGATAGGATAGAGGATAGGGGATTGGATAGGATAGAGGATAGGATAGAGGATAGGATAGGATTGAGGATAGGACGGGATAGACGATAGGATAGAGGATTGGATAGGTTAGAGAATAGTATAGGATAGTGGATAGGATAGGGTAGAGGATAGGATAGGATAGAGGATAGAATAGGATAGAGGATAGGATAGGATAGAGGATAAAATAGGATAGATGATAGGATAGGATATAGGATGGGATAGGATAGGATAGAGGATAGGATAGAGGATAGGATAGGATAGAGGATAGGATAGGATAGAGGATAGGATAGGATAGAGGATAGGATAGGATAGAGGATAGGATAGGATAGAGGAGAGGATAGGATAGAGGATAGGATAGGATAGAGGATAGGATAGGATAGAGGATAGGATAGGGTATTGGATGGGATAGGATAGGATAGAGGATAGGATAGAGGATTGGATAGGATAGAGGATAGGATAGGATAGACGATAGGATCGGATAGAGAATAGGATAGGGCATTGAATAGGATAGAGGATAGGATAGGATAGAGGATAGGATAGGTTAGAGGATAGGATAGGATGGAGGATAGGATAGGATAGAGAATAGGATAGGATAGAGGATAGGATAGGATAGAGGATAGAATAGGATAGAGGATAGGATAGGATAGAGGATAAAATAGGATAGATGATAGGATAGGATATAGGATGGGATAGGATAGGATAGAGGATAGGATAGAGGATAGGATAGGATAGAGGATAGGATAGGATAGAGGATAGGATAGGATAGAGGATAGGATAGGATAGAGGATAGGATAGGATAGAGGATAGGATAGGATAGAGGATAGGATAGGATAGAGGATAGGATAGGATAGAGGATAGGATAGGATAGAGGATAGGATAGGATAGAGGATAGGATAGGATAGAGGATAGGATAGGATAGAGGATAGGATACGATACAGGATAGGATAGGATAGAGGATAGGATAGGCTAGGGGATAGGATAGGATAGAGGATAGGATAGGATAGAGGATAGTATAGGATAGAGGATAGGATAGGATAGAGGATAGGATAGGATAGAGGATAGGATATAATAGAGGATAGGATAGGATAGACGATAGGATATGATAGACGATAGGATAGGATAGAGGATAGGATAGGATAGAGGATAGGATAGGATAGAGGATAGGATAGGATAGAGGTTGGGATGGGATAAAGGATACGATATTATAGAGGATAGGATAGGATAGGATAGAGGATATGATCGGATAGAGGATAGGATAGGATAGAGGATAGGATAGGATAGAGGATAGGATAGGATAGAGGATAGGATAGGATAGGATAGAGGATAGGATATAGGATGGGATAGGATAGGATAGAGGATAGGATAGGGGATTGTATCGGATATAGCAGACGATAGAGGATAGGATAGGATAGAGAATAGGATAGGATAGGTGATATTATAGGATAGAGGATAGGATAGGATTGAGGATACTATATTATAGACGATAGGATAGGATAGAGTATAGGATAGGATAGAGGATAGGATAGGGTATTGGATGGGATAGGATAGGATAGAGGATAGGATAGAGGATTGGATAGGATAGAGTATAGGATAGGATAGACGATAGGATCGGATAGAGAATAGGATAGGGCATTGAATAGGATAGAGGATAGGATAGGATAGAGGATAGGATAGGTTAGAGGATAGGATAGGATGGAGGATAGGATAGGATAGAGAATAGGATAGGATAGAGGATAGGATAGGATAGAGGATAGAATAGGATAGAGGATAGGATAGGATAGAGGATAAAATAGGATAGATGATAGGATGGATATAGGATATGATCGGATAGAGGATAGGATAGGTTTGAGGATATTATAGGATAGAATATAGATACAATACGGTAGAGGATAGGATAGGGGATTCTATAGGATAGAGGATACGAAATTATAGAGGATAGGATAGGATAGAGGATAGGATCGGATAGAGGATAGGATAGGGGATTGGATGGAATAGAGGATAGGATAGGATATAGGATATGATAGGATAGAGTATAGGATAGGATGGAGAATAGGATAGGATAGGTGATAGGATAGGATAGAGGATAGGGGATTGGATAGGATAGAGGATAGGATAGAGGATAGGATAGGATTGAGGATAGGACGGGATAGACGATAGGATAGAGGATTGGATAGGTTAGAGAATAGTATAGGATAGTGGATAGGATAGGGTAGAGGATAGGATAGGATAGAGGATAGAATAGGATAGAGGATAGGATAGGATAGAGGATAAAATAGGATAGATGATAGGATAGGATATAGGATGGGATAGGATAGGATAGAGGATAGGATAGAGGATAGGATAGGATAGAGGATAGGATAGGATAGAGGATAGGATAGGATAGAGGATAGGATAGGATAGAGGATAGGATAGGATAGAGGAGAGGATAGGATAGAGGATAGGATAGGATAGAGGATAGGATAGGATAGAGGATAGGATAGGGTATTGGATGGGATAGGATAGGATAGAGGATAGGATAGAGGATTGGATAGGATAGAGGATAGGATAGGATAGACGATAGGATCGGATAGAGAATAGGATAGGGCATTGAATAGGATAGAGGATAGGATAGGATAGAGGATAGGATAGGTTAGAGGATAGGATAGGATGGAGGATAGGATAGGATAGAGAATAGGATAGGATAGAGGATAGGATAGGATAGAGGATAGAATAGGATAGAGGATAGGATAGGATAGAGGATAAAATAGGATAGATGATAGGATAGGATATAGGATGGGATAGGATAGGATAGAGGATAGGATAGAGGATAGGATAGGATAGAGGATAGGATAGGATAGAGGATAGGATAGGATAGAGGATAGGATAGGATAGAGGATAGGATAGGATAGAGGATAGGATAGGATAGAGGATAGGATAGGATAGAGGATAGGATAGGATAGAGGATAGGATAGGATAGAGGATAGGATAGGATAGAGGATAGGATAGGATAGAGGATAGGATAGGATAGAGGATAGGATACGATACAGGATAGGATAGGATAGAGGATAGGATAGGCTAGGGGATAGGATAGGATAGAGGATAGGATAGGATAGAGGATAGTATAGGATAGAGGATAGGATAGGATAGAGGATAGGATAGGATAGAGGATAGGATATAATAGAGGATAGGATAGGATAGACGATAGGATATGATAGACGATAGGATAGGATAGAGGATAGGATAGGATAGAGGATAGGATAGGATAGAGGATAGGATAGGATAGAGGTTGGGATGGGATAAAGGATACGATATTATAGAGGATAGGATAGGATAGGATAGAGGATATGATCGGATAGAGGATAGGATAGGATAGAGGATAGGATAGGATAGAGGATAGGATAGGATAGAGGATAGGATAGGATAGGATAGAGGATAGGATATAGGATGGGATAGGATAGGATAGAGGATAGGATAGGGGATTGTATCGGATATAGCAGACGATAGAGGATAGGATAGGATAGAGAATAGGATAGGATAGGTGATATTATAGGATAGAGGATAGGATAGGATTGAGGATACTATATTATAGACGATAGGATAGGATAGAGTATAGGATAGGATAGAGGATAGGATAGGGTATTGGATGGGATAGGATAGGATAGAGGATAGGATAGAGGATTGGATAGGATAGAGTATAGGATAGGATAGACGATAGGATCGGATAGAGAATAGGATAGGGCATTGAATAGGATAGAGGATAGGATAGGATAGAGGATAGGATAGGTTAGAGGATAGGATAGGATGGAGGATAGGATAGGATAGAGAATAGGATAGGATAGAGGATAGGATAGGATAGAGGATAGAATAGGATAGAGGATAGGATAGGATAGAGGATAGGATAGGATAGGATAGGATAGAGGATAGGATAGGATAGAGGATAGGATAGGATAGAGGATAGGATAGGATAGAGGATAGGATAGGATAGAGGATAGGATAGGATAGAGGATAGGATAGGATAGAGGATAGGATAGGATAGAGGATAGCAGAGTTGGGCAAAAATTTATTTTAAAATTTCGAATACAAATAAATGAAATCTATTTTTTATTCGAACTCGTTTCTCTCGGATACATATTCACCGCAGTCTATCCGTCGGATACTTTTCACGATTTTCATTTGTCGTCCGTGGGTCATCCGAATTGCGGAGCAACGGCTATGCGTATCCGACGCTTCTAGCGGCGAGATTTTTTATTTGAGAGAATGTATCCGAAGATACAGCTGATGAGTTGGAAAGTATCTTTGATTTTTATTCGATAGTTTTTAGCAGCGCCCCCATGTATTCGACGGTCAATTTCGTCAGATACTCGCAACTCAGAATGTATCTTAGATTTTCGACGTACGATTTTTGCGTGGCCCAGAGATTTATTCGGATGGTCGATGTAGGGAAGATGATTTATTCGATTTTTTATTCGAGACGAGCATGAGGAATAAATGAAAATCAAATGTATCTTTTATTCAAAATTGTATTCGAAGTTCGGATAAAAGACGGAGCGACGTTGCCAAATCATAATACTTACGTTGTAATATGCAAGTACGTCCTATGGTATAGTGACTCCCATTAATATTCAAACACTATTTATTAATTAAACGATTGTTTAAACCAATGAATTTGTATTATTTAAACGAATGTTTAAACACATACATGTTCATTATTTAAACGATTGTTTAAGCAAATAGATTTGTATTATTTAAACAGATGTTTACATAGGTAAATGTTTATTATTTAAATGACTGTTTAATAAATGAATTTTTATTATTTAATCAGATCTTTCAACCGATACATTTTTATTACTTAAACGATGGTTTAAACAAATAAATTTTTATTATTGAAACAAATGTTTAAACCAATACATTTTTATTATTTAAACAATTGTTTAAACAAATAAAATTTTATTATTTAAACAATTGTTTAAACAAATACATTTTTATTACTTAAACGGTTGTTTAAACAAATAAATTTTTATTATTTAAACAATTGTTTAAACAAATAAATTTTTATTATTGAAACAAATGTTTAAACCAATACATTTTTATTACTTACACGGTTGTTTAAACAAATAAATTTTTATTATTGAAACAAATGTTTAAACCAATACATTTTTATTATTTAAACAATTGTTTAAACAAATAAATTTTTATTATTGAAACAAATGTTTAAACCAATTATCAGTGGATAGGCATAATTTTTTAACGAAGTTTACTGCAAATTTCATGCTGATATCTCTTACGGTTCAACATTTATTGTAAAATGTCACGAAATTTCTCGACCCAGCACAGTGTCCGGCCGTCCAAGGCTGTGTATCGCGATGCAGCATTCGCTTCAGATAATTTTAATTTCGTTAATTTTAAAATGTTCATCTTTTTAAAAAATAGGTCTGTAAAGAGGACACTTGGGGCTATATCCTCATTTTTTTGCAAATTTTTAAAAAGTTCCCTTCTATGAAAAGATTGCATTTGTTGAAAACAACGCACACCTTCGGCCAAAAAGAAAGTAACACATGTTTCGTTCTTCTACTCTCGGAATCATTCGGCAGGGATCGACGTCTGTCGTTGCACACATATGCATATGTATATCGTCATCTGTGATTGCACATATATATACATATATTTGTAGCCGCTTCGACTGCGGCGAACGTAGATAGAAAAGGACAGCATGCAAACACGGCCGCGTGGCCGAAGGCGCTAGAAAAAGGCAGCACAACCCGATGATATTATTATTCGATTTGTACCGTGTTTGGGCTTATTTTGTTCAGGAAAACATTTTCAATCGGTAGGTAATGATATCATTATGGTAACGTTAATAAGAAATAATATTAGGTATAGTTGGTAAACGCCAATACGCTACTGGTTACAATGTTGCCTCTGATACTGAATCACGACCATATGGAGCGTCGCGTCATGTGCCGCCTGGAGACAACAATGTAAGCGTTTCACCATCACTTATTAATAACAATAAAATGTGTGTTACAATTCATAATTCTGCCATGGGAACATTATTAATCGATTGCAAATAGTTTGCTGATGAAAACAAGTCTAAACACGTCACAAATCTGATAAGTTAGACGGTGCCAGTATTGAAACGTTTCCTTCGAAGTTTATCAACGAATTTTATTTCACTAGCTGACCGTTCCATTTCGATAGAGTCCGCTGCCGTACCAGAGCATGTTTTACAGAGTCGGTAATTCAGAACCGTAGAAAGAAAAATGCCATAGCATGCAATGCCTACATATGTACGTGTACCTGTACATAATACATAATCTAAAGAGTTCTTTATAAAATTGTCTTAATAACTTAACATCCAGCAGAGTACCAATGGTGAAACCCAATGACATTTCCTTTTCTTATAAAGAGTTTTACTCACTGCAAAACGTGACGTAAATTGTTTAAGTAATAAAAATGTGTTTGTTTCAACAATATTTTAAGTAATAAAAATGTACTTAACATCCAGCAGAGTACCAATGGTGAAACCCAATGACATTTCCTTTTCTTATAAAGAGTTTTACTCACTGCAAAACGTGACGTAAATTGTTTAAGTAATAAAAATGTGTTTGTTTCAACAATATTTTAAGTAATAAAAATGTACTGGTTTAATCATTTGTTTCAATAATACAAATGTACTGGTTCAAACATTTGTTTTAATAATAAAAATTTATTTGTTTAAACAATCGTTTAAATAATAAAAATTTAATTGTGAAAACTAGCGTTTAACTAGTAAAAATGTACTGGTGCAAACATTTGTTTCAATAAAAATTTATTTGTTTAAACAATTGTTTAAATAATACAAATTTATTTGTGTAAGCTAGCGTTTAACTAGTAAAAATGTACTGGTGTAAACATTTGTTTCAATAACAAAAATTTATTTGTTTAAACAATTGTTTAAATAATCAAAATTTATTTATGTAAACAAGCGTTAAAAGTTTAAACGATAAAAAGTGTTCTATTATTAATGGTAGTCACTGTACCGTGGTACGTATTTACGTATTATGGCTTGGCAACGTCGGATAAAAAAGTCGTCCATCCGACCATCGAATACAATTTCGAATAAAAGATACATTTCATTTTCATCTCTGCCAAATACTCGTCCCGAATAAATCCTCAAATAAATCGTCTGGCCACATCGAGCTTCGGATATCGAATAAAAGTTACGAATAAATTTCGCCGCGACATCTGCCTTCGAATACATTCTGAAATTAATTTTTATTCGACGCCTAAAATCGTTCGGATGGTCGGCGGACGCCGAGTATCTACAAATAAATCCGTCGAATAAATGGGGGCGTTGCAATCGACCATCCGAATAAATTCTGACGTAGCCAGAAAATCATCCGGAGGCACATCGAATACAAATCTCGAAACCAGACGCTCGTCGAATAAAGATACAAATAACTGCTCGCGATTCATCCGACTTCGAATAGAAACAAAAGAACAGAGAATTTGTATCCGAAGGCGCTTCAAATAAATTTTTCATCGGATACTGCCCAACTCTGATAGAGGATCGGATAGGATAGGATAGGATAGAGGATAGGATAGGGGATTGGTTAGGATAGGGGATTGGATAGGATACAGGATAGGAGACGATAGAGGATAGGATAGGGGATTGGATAGGATAGAGGACAGGAGACGATAGAGGATAGGATAGGGTAGATTATAGGATAGGATAGAGGATAGGATAGGATAGAGGATAAGATGGGATAGAGGATAGGATAGAATAGAGGATAGGAGAGGATAGAGGATAGGATAGGGTAGAGGATCGGATCAGATAGGATAAAGGATAGGATAGGGGATTGGATAGGATAGAGGATAGGCTACGATAGAGGATAGGATAGGATGGAGTATAGGATAGGATTGAACATAGGATGGGGTGGAGGATAGGATAGGATAGAGGATAGGATATAGGATTTGATAGGATAGAGGATAGGATACGATAGCGGATAGGAGAGGATAGGATAGAGAATACAATAGGAAAGATGATATTATAGGATTGAGGATAGGATGGGATAGTGGATAGGATAGAGGATTGGATAGAATAGAGGATAGGATATAGGATTGGATAGGATAGAGGATAGGATAGGATACAGGATAGGATAGGATAGAGAATAGGATAGAGGATAGGATAGGATAGAGGATAGGATAGGAAAGAGGATTGGATAGGATAGAGGAAAGGATAGGATATAGGATAGGATTGGATAGAGGATAGGACAGGATACAGGATAGGATAGGATAGAGGAAAGGATAGAGGATAGGATAGGATAGGGGATAGGATAGGATAGAGGATAGGATAGGGGATTGGATAGGATAGATGATAGGAGACGATAGAGGATAGGATAGATGATTGGATAGGATAGAGGACAGGAGACGATAGAGGATAGGATAGCATAGAAGAAAGGATAGAGGATAGGATAGAGGATTGGATAGGATAGAGGATATTATAGGGAAGAGGATAGGATATGATAGAGAATACGATATTATAGAGGATAGGATAGGATCGAGGATCGGATAGGATAGACGATTGGATAGGATAGAGGATAGGATAGGATAGAGAATATAATAGGATAGATGATATTATATGATAGAGGATACGATATTATAGAGGATACGATAGGATAGAGGATAGGATAGGATAGAGGATAGGATAGGGGATTGGATAGGATAGAGGATACGAGACGATAGAGGATAGGATACGGTAGAGGCTAGGATAGAGGACAGGGGACGATAGAGGATAGGATAGGATAGAGGATAGGATAGGATAGAGGATAGGATAGGATAGAGGACAGGATAGGATTCAGGATAGGATATAATAAGATAGGATAGAGGATAGGATAGGGGATTAGTTAGGATAGGGGATTGGATAGGATAGAGGATAGGAGACGATAGAGGATAGGATAGGGGATTGGATAGGATAGAGGACAGGAGACGATAGAGGATAGGATAGGATAGAGGAATAGGATAGAATAGAGGATCGGACTGGATAGGATAGGATAGAGGATAGGATAGGGGATTGGATAGGATAGAGGACAGGAGACGATAGAGGATAGGATAGAGGATAGGATAGAGGATAGGATAGGATAGAGGATAGGATAGGATAGAGGATAGGATAGGATAGAGGATAGGATAGGATAGAGGATAGGATAGGATAGAGGATAGGATAGGATAGAGGATAGGATAGGATAGAGGATAGGATAGGATAGAGGATAGGATAGGATAGAGGATAGGATAGGATAGAGGATAGGATAGGATAGACGATAGGATAGGATAGAGGATAGGATAGGATAGAGGATAGGATAGGATAGAGGACAGGATAGGATAGAGGATAGGATAGGATAGAGGATAGGATAGGATAGAGGATAGGATAGGATAGAGGATAGGATAGGATAGAGGATAGGATAGGATAGAGGATAGGATAGGATAGAGGATAGGATAGGATAGAGGACAGGATAGAGGATTGGATAGGATAGAGGATAGGATGGGATTCAGGATAGGATAGGATAGAGGATAGGTTAGAATAGAGGATAGGATAGAGGATAGGATAGGATAGATTATAGGATAGGATAGAGGATAGTATTGAGGATAGTATATAGGATAGTATAGAGAAGAGGGTACAGGATAGGATCGAGGATCGGATAGGATAGGATAGGATAGAGGATAGGATAGGGGATTGGATAGGATAGATGATAGGAGACGATAGAGGATAGGATAGATGATTGGATAGGATAGAGGACAGGAGACGATAGAGGATAGGATAGCATAGTAGAAAGGATAGAGGATAGGATAGAGGATAGGATAGGATAGAGGATAGGATAGAGGATAGGATAGAGGATAGGATAGAGGATAGGATAGGATAGAGGATAGGATAGGATAGAGGATGGTATAGGATAGAGGATAGGGTTGGATAGAGGATAGGATAGGATAGTGGATAGGATAGGATAGAGGATAAGATGGGATAGAGGATAGGATAGGATAGAGGATAGGATAGGATAGAGGATAGGATAGGATAGAGGATCGGATCAGATAGGATAAAGGATAGGATAGGGGATTGGATAGGATAGAGGGCAGGAGACGATAGAGGATTGGATAGGATAGAGGATAGGATAGGATAGAGGATAGGATAGGATAGAGGATAGGATATAGGATTGGATAGGATAGAGGATAGGATACGATAGAGGATAGGATAGCATGGAGTATAGGATAGGATTGGACATAGGATAGGGTGGAGGATAGGATAGGATAGAGGATAGGATAGGATAGAGGATAGGATATAGGATTTGATAGGATAGAGGATAGGATACGATAGGGGATAGGAGAGGATAGGATAGAGAATAGAATAGGAAAGATGATATTATAGGATTGAGTATTGGATAGGATAGTGAATAGGATAGAGGATTGGATAGAATAGAGGATAGGATATAGGATTGGATAGGATAGAGGATAGGATACGATAGAGGATAGTATAGGATAGAGGATAGGATATGATAGAGGATAGGATAGGATAGAGGATAGGATAGGATAGAGGATAGGATAGGATAGAGGATAGGATGGGATAGAGGATACGATATTATACAGGATAGGATAGGATAGAGGACAGGATAGGATTCAGGATAGGATAGAGGATTGGATAGGATAGGGGAAATTATAGGATAGATGATAGGATAGGATAGCGGATAGGATATTATAGATGATAGAATAGGATAGAGGATAGGATAGGATTCAGGATAGGATAGGATAGAGGATAGGATAGGATAGAGGATAGGATAGGATAGAGGATAGGTTAGAATAGAGGATAGGATAGAGGATAGGATAGGATAGAGCATAGGATAGGATAGAGGATAGTATTGAGGATAGTATATGATAGGATAGGATAGAGGATACGATATTATACAGGATAGGATAGGATAGAGGACAGGATAGGATTCAGGATAGGATAGGATAGGATAGGATAGAGGATAGGATAAGGGATTGGATAGGATAGAGGATAGGAGACGATAGAGGATAGGATAGGGGATAGGATAGGATAGACGAGAGGAGACGATAGAGGATAGGATAGGATAGAGGATAGGATAGGATAGAGGATAGGATAGGATAGAGGATAGGATATAGGATAGGATAGAGAAGAGGATAAGGGATAGGATAGAGGATATTATAGGAAAGAGTATAGGATATGATAGAGGATACGATATTATAGAGGATAGGATAGGATAGAGGATCGGATTGGATAGGATAGGATAGAGGATAGGATAGGGGATTGGATAGGATAGAGGATAGGATAGAGGATTGGATAGGATAGAGGATAGGAGACGATACAGGATAGGATAGGGGATTGGATAGGATAGAGGATAGGATAGGATAGAGGATAGGATAGGATAGAGGATCGAATAGGATAGAGGATAGGATAGAGGATAGGATAGAGGATAGGATAGAGGATAGGATAGGATAAAGGATAGGATAGAGGATAGGATAGGATAGAGGATGGGATTGGATAGAGGATAGGGTAGGATAGAGGATAGGATAGGATAGAGGATAGGATAGGATAGAGGATAGGATAGAGGATAGGATAGGATAGAGGATAGCATATAGGATTGGATAGGATAGAGGATAGGAAACGATAGAGGATAGGATAGGACAGAGAATAGGATTTAGGATAGGATAGGATAGAGGATAGGATATAGGATTGGATAGGATAGAGAATAGGATAGGATAGAGGATAGGATATAGGATGGGATAGGATAGAGGATAGGATACGATAGAGGAGAGGATAGAGGATAGGATAGGATAAAGGATAGGATAGGATAGAGGATAGGATAGGGGATTGGATAGGATAGAGGATACGAGATGATAGAGGATAGGATACGGTAGAGGATAGGATAGAGGACAGGAGACGATAGAGGATAGGATAGGATAGAGGATAGGATAGGATAGAGGATAGGATAGGATAGAGGACAGGATAGGATTCAGGATAGGATATAATAGGATAGGATAGAGGATAGGATAGGGGATTAGTTAGGATAGGGGATTGGATAGGATAGAGGACAGGAGACGATAGAGGATAGGATAGGATAGAGGATAGGATAGGATAGAGGATAGTATAGAGGATAGGATATAGGATAGGATAGAGAAGAGGATAGAGTATAGGATAGAGGATATTATAGGAAAGAGTATAGGATATGATAGAGGATACGATATTATAGAGGATAGGATAGAATAGAGGATCGGACTGGATAGGATAGGATAGAGGATAGGATAGGGGATTGGATAGGATAGAGGACAGGAGACGATAGAGGATAGGATAGAGGATAGGATAGGATAGAGGATAGGATAGGATAGAGGATAGGATATGATAGAGGATAGGATAGGATAGAGGATAGGATAGGATAGAGGATAGGATAGGATAGAGGATAGGATGGGATAGAGGATACGATATTATACAGGATAGGATAGGATAGAGGACAGGATAGGATTCAGGATAGGATAGAGGATTGGATAGGATAGGGGAAATTATAGGATAGATGATAGGATAGGATAGCGGATAGGATATTATAGATGATAGAATAGGATAGAGGATAGGATAGGATTCAGGATAGGATAGGATAGAGGATAGGATAGGATAGAGGATAGGATAGGATAGAGGATAGGATAGAGGATTGGATAGGATAGAGGATAGGATGGGATTCAGGATAGGATAGGATAGAGGATAGGTTAGAATAGAGGATAGGATAGAGGATAGGATAGGATAGAGCATAGGATAGGATAGAGGATAGTATTGAGGATAGTATAGGATAGGATAGGATAGAGGATACGATATTATACAGGATAGGATAGGATAGAGGACAGGATAGGATTCAGGATAGGATAGGATAGGATAGGATAGAGGATAGGATAGGGGATTGGATAGCATAGAGGATAGGAGACGATAGAGGATAGGATAGGGGATAGGATAGAGGATAGGATAGGGGATAGGATAGGATAGAGGAGAGGAGACGATAGAGGATAGGATAGGATAGAGGAGAGGAGACGATAGAGGATAGGATAGGATAGAGGATAGGATAGGATAGAGGATAGTATAGAGGATAGGATAGTATAGAGGATAGGATATAGGATAGGATAGAGAAGAGGATAGAGGATAGGATAGAGGATATTATAGGAAAGAGTATAGGATATGATAGAGGATACGATATGATAGAGGATAGGATAGGATAGAGGATCGGATTGGATAGGATAGGATAGAGGATAGGATAGGGGATTGGTTAGGATAGGGGATTGGATAGGATAGAGGATAGGATAGAGGATTGGATAGGATAGAGGATAGGAGACGATACAGGATAGGATAGGGGATTGGATAGGATAGAGGATAGGATAGGATAGAGGATAGGATAGGATAGAGGATAGGATAGGATAGAGGATAGGATAGGATAGAGGATCGGATAGAGGATAGGATAGGATAGAGGATAGGATAGGATAGAGGAAAGGATAGAGGATAGGATAGGATAGGGGATAGGATAGGATAGAGGATAGGATAGGATAGAGGATAGGATAGGATAGAGGATAGCATAGGATAGAGGATAGGATAGGAAAGAGGGTAGGATAGGATAGAGGAAAGGATAGGATATAGGATAGGATTGGATAGAGGATAGGATAGGATAGAGGATAGGATAGGATAGACGATAGGATAGGATAGAGGATAGGATAGGATAGAATATAGGATAGGATACGATAGAGGATACGATAGGATAGAGGATAGGATAGGATAGAGGATAGGATAGGTTAGAGGATAGGATATGATAGAGTAAACGATATTATAGAGGATAGGATAGAGGATAGGACAGGATACAGGATAGGATAGGATAGAGGATCGGATAGAGGATAGGATAGGATAGAGGATAGGATAGGATAGAGGAAAGGATAGAGGATAGGATAGGATAGGGGATAGGATAGGATAGAGGATAGGATAGGATAGAGGATAGGATAGGATAGAGGATAGGATAGGATAGAGGATAGGATAGGATAGAGGATAGGATAGAGGATAGGATAGGATAGAGGATAGGATAGGATAGAGGATAGGATAGGATATAGGATAGGATACGATATAGGATACGATAGGAAAGAGGGTAGGATAGCATAGAGGATAGGATAGGATAGAGGATAGGATAGGATAGAGGATACGATAGGATAGAGGATAGGATAGGATAGAGGATAGGATAGGATAGAGGATAGGATAGGATAGACGATAGGATAGGATAGAGGATTTGATAGGATAGAGGATAGGATAGAGGATAGGATAGAGGATAGGATAGAGGATAGGATAGGATAGAGGATAGGATAGAGGATAGGATAGAGGATAGGATAGGATAGACGATAGGATAGGATAGAGGATAGGACAGGATACAGGGTAGGATAGGATAGAGGATAGGATAGGATAGAGGATAGGATAGGATTGAGGAGAGGGTAGAGGATAGGATAGGATAGGGGATAGGATAGGATAGAGGATAGGATAGGATAGAGGATCGGATATAGGATAGGATAGGATAGAGGATAGGATAGGATAGAGGATAGGATAGGATAGAGGATAGGATAGGATAGAGGATAGGATAGGATAGAGGATAGGATAGGATAGAGGATAGGATAGGATAGAGGATAGGATAGGATAGAGGATAGGATAGGATAGAGGATAGGATAGAGGATAGGATAGAGGATAGGATAGAGGATAGGATAGAGGATAGGATAGGATAGAGGATAGGATAGAGGATAGGATAGGATAGAGGATAGGATAGGATAGAGGATAGGATAGGATAGACGATAGGATAGGATAGAGGATAGGATAGGATAGAGGATAGGATAGGATAGAGGATAGGATAGGATAGAGGATAGGATAGGATAGAGGATAGGATAGGATAGGATAGAGCATATAATAGGATTGAGCATATAATAGGATTGAGGAAAGGATAGGATAGAGGATAGGATAGGATAGAGGATAGGATAGGATTGAGGATCTGATAGAGGATAGGATAGGATAGAGGATCGGATAGGTAATTGGATAGGATAGAGGATAGGATAGGATAGAGGATAGGATAGGATAGAGGAAAGGATAGAGGATAGGATAGGATAGGGGATAGGATAGAGTATAGGATAGGATAGAGGATAGGATAGGATAGAGGATATAATAGGATTGAGGAAAGGATAGGATAGAGGATAGGATAGGATAGAGGATAGGATAGGATAGAGGATAGGATAGGATAGAGGATAGGATGGGATAGAGGATAGGATAGGATAGAGCATATAATAGGATTGAGCATATAATAGGATTGAGGAAAGGATAGGATAGAGGATAGGATAGGATAGAGGATAGGATAGGATTGAGGATCTGATAGAGGATAGGATAGGATAGAGGATCGGATAGGTAATTGGATAGGATAGAGGATAGGATAAGGTAGAGGCTAGTATAGGATAGAGGATAGGATAGGATAGAGGATAGGATACGATAGAGGATACGATAGGATAGAGGATAGGATAGGATAGAGGATAGGATAGGATAGAGGATAGGATAGAGGATAGGATAGGATAGAGGATAGGACAGGATACAGGATAGGATAGGATAGAGGATCGGATAGAGGATAGGATAGGATAGAGGATAGAATAGGATAGAGGAAAGGATAGAGGATAGGATAGGATAGAGGGTAGGATAGGATAGAGGATAGGATAGGATAGAGGATAGGATACGATAGAGGATAGGATAGGATAGACGATAGGATAGGATAGAGGATAGGATAGGATAGACGATAGGATAGGATAGAGGATAGGATAGGATAGAGGATAGGATAGGATAGAGGATAGGATAGGATAGAGGATAGGATAGGATAGACGATAGGATAGGATAGAGGATAGGATAGGATAGAGGATAGGATAGGATAGAGGATAGGATAGGATAGAGGATAGGATAGGATAGAGTATAGGATAGGATAGAGGATAGGATAGGATAGAGGATCGGATAGAGGATAGGATAGGATAGAGGATAGGATAGGATAGAGGATAGGATAGGATAGAGGAAAGGATAGAGGATAGGATAGGATAGGGGATAGGATAGGATAGAGGATAGGATAGGATAGAGGATAGGATAGGATAGAGGATATAATAGGATTGAGGAAAGGATAGGATAGAGGATAGGATAGCATAGAGGATAGGATAGGATAGAGGATAGGGTAGGATAGAGGATAGGATAGGATAGAGGAAAGGATAGAGGATAGGATAGGATAGGGCATAGGATAGGATAGAGGATAGGATAGGATAGGATAGAGCATATAATAGGATTGAGCATATAATAGGATTGAGGAAAGGATAGGATAGAGGATAGGATAGGATAGAGGATAGGATAGGATTGAGGATCTGATAGAGGATAGGATAGGATAGAGGATCGGATAGGTAATTGGATAGGATAGAGGATAGGATAGGATAGAGGATAGGATAGGATAGAGGAAAGGATAGAGGATAGGATAGGATAGGGGATAGGATAGAGTATAGGATAGGATAGAGGATAGGATAGGATAGAGGATATAATAGGATTGAGGAAAGGATAGGATAGAGGATAGGATAGGATAGAGGATAGGATAGGATAGAGGATAGGATAGGATAGAGGATAGGATGGGATAGAGGATAGGATAGGATAGAGGATAGGATAGGATAGAGGGTAGGATAGGATAGAGGATAGGATAGGATAGAGGATGGCGGGGGCACACCGGATTGACATGCGCGCGCAGAGCACGGGTGCCCCCAGGAGTCTAGGGACGGACGGGGAGGAGTTAGTGGGTATACTCGGCGTTGCACCAACCAGCCGAGGAGTCCCACATAACCCGGACCACCCCCACCCCCGGGGGGGTTCGGGTATCCGTAACGAGATTACCTCCTCGGAAAAAAAAAAAAAAAAATAGGATAGGATAGAGGATAGGATAGGATAGAGGATAGGATAGGATAGAGCATATAATAGGATTGAGCATATAATAGGATTGAGGAAAGGATAGGATAGAGGATAGGATAGGATAGAGGATAGGATAGGATTGAGGATCTGATAGAGGATAGGATAGGATAGAGGATCGGATAGGTAATTGGATAGGATAGAGGATAGGATAGGATAGAGTATAGGAGAGGATAGAGGATAGGATAGGATAGAGGATAGGATAGGATAGAGGATTGGATAGAATAGAGGAAAGGATAGGATAGAGGATAGGATAGGATAGAGGATAGGATACGATAGAGGATACGATAGGATAGAGGATAGGATAGGATAGAGGATAGGATAGGATAGAGGATAGGATAGAGGATAGGATAGGATAGAGGATAGGACAGGATACAGGATAGGATAGGATAGAGGATCGGATAGAGGATAGGATAGGATAGAGGATAGAATAGGATAGAGGAAAGGATAGAGGATAGGATAGGATAGAGGGTAGGATAGGATAGAGGATAGGATAGGATAGAGGATAGGATACGATAGAGGATAGGATAGGATAGACGATAGGATAGGATAGAGGATAGGATAGGATAGACGATAGGATAGGATAGAGGATAGGATAGGATAGAGGATAGGATAGGATAGAGGATAGGATAGGATAGGATAGAGGATAGGATAGGATAGACGATAGGATAGGATAGAGGATAGGATAGGATAGAGGATAGGATAGGATAGAGGATAGGATAGGATAGAGGATAGGATAGGATAGAGTATAGGATAGGATAGAGGATAGGATAGGATAGAGGATCGGATAGAGGATAGGATAGGATAGAGGATAGGATAGGATAGAGGGTAGGATAGGATAGAGGATAGGATAGGATAGAGGATGGCGGGGGCACACCGGATTGACATGCGCGCGCAGAGCACGGGTGCCCCCAGGAGTCTAGGGACGGACGGGGAGGAGTTAGTGGGTATACTCGGCGTTGCACCAACCAGCCGAGGAGTCCCACATAACCCGGACCACCCCCACCCCCGGGGGGGTTCGGGTATCCGTAACGAGATTACCTCCTCGGAAAAAAAAAAAAAAAAAATAGGATAGGATAGAGGATAGGATAGGATAGAGGATAGGATAGGATAGAGCATATAATAGGATTGAGCATATAATAGGATTGAGGAAAGGATAGGATAGAGGATAGGATAGGATAGAGGATAGGATAGGATTGAGGATCTGATAGAGGATAGGATAGGATAGAGGATCGGATAGGTAATTGGATAGGATAGAGGATAGGATAGGATAGAGTATAGGAGAGGATAGAGGATAGGATAGGATAGAGGATAGGATAGGATAGAGGATTGGATAGAATAGAGGAAAGGATAGGATAGAGGATAGGATAGGATAGAGGATAGGATACGATAGAGGATACGATAGGATAGAGGATAGGATAGGATAGAGGATAGGATAGGATAGAGGATAGGATAGAGGATAGGATAGGATAGAGGATAGGACAGGATACAGGATAGGATAGGATAGAGGATCGGATAGAGGATAGGATAGGATAGAGGATAGAATAGGATAGAGGAAAGGATAGAGGATAGGATAGGATAGAGGGTAGGATAGGATAGAGGATAGGATAGGATAGAGGATAGGATACGATAGAGGATAGGATAGGATAGACGATAGGATAGGATAGAGGATAGGATAGGATAGACGATAGGATAGGATAGAGGATAGGATAGGATAGAGGATAGGATAGGATAGAGGATAGGATAGGATAGGATAGAGGATAGGATAGGATAGACGATAGGATAGGATAGAGGATAGGATAGGATAGAGGATAGGATAGGATAGAGGATAGGATAGGATAGAGGATAGGATAGGATAGAGTATAGGATAGGATAGAGGATAGGATAGGATAGAGGATCGGATAGAGGATAGGATAGGATAGAGGATAGGATAGGATAGAGGATAGGATAGGATAGAGTATAGGATAGGATAGAGGATAGGATAGAATAGAGGATCGGATAGAGGATAGGATAGGATAGAGGATAGGATAGGATAGAGGATAGGATAGGATAGAGGATAGGATAGGATAGAGGAAAGGATAGAGGATAGGATAGGATAGGGGATAGGATAGGATAGAGGATAGGATAGGATAGAGGATAGGATAGGATAGAGGATATAATAGGATTGAGGAAAGGATAGGATAGAGGATAGGATAGGATAGAGGATAGGATAGGATAGAGGATAGGATAGGATAGAGGATAGGAAATAATAGAGGATAGGATAGAGGATAGGATAGAGGATAGGATAGAGGATAGGATAGGATAGAGGATAGGATAGGATAGAGGATAGGATAGGATATAGGATAGGATACGATAGAGGATACGATAGGATAGAGGATAGGATAGGATAGAGTAAACGATATTATAGAGGATAGGATAGAGGATAGGATAGGATAGGGGATAGGATAGAGGGTAGGATAGAGGATAGGATAGAGGATAGGATAGGATAGAGGATAGGATAGAGGATAGGATAGAGGATAGGATAGAGGATAGGATAGAGGATAGGATAGGATAGGATAGGATAGAGGATAGGATAGGATAGAGGATAGGATAGGATAGAGGATAGGATAGGATAGAGGATAGAGGATAGAGGATAGAGGATAGAGGATAGAGGATAGAGGATAGAGGATAGAGGATAGAGGATAGAGGATAGAGGATAGAGGATAGGATAGAGGATAGGATAGGATAGAGGATAGGATAGGATAGAGGATAGGATAGGAAAGAGGGTTGGATAGGATAGAGGATACGATAGAGGATTGGATATGATAGAGGATAGGATAGAGGATAGAATAGGATAGAGGATAGGATAGGATAGAGGATAGGACAGGATACAGGATAGGATAGGATAGAGGATCGGATAGAGGATAGGATAGGATAGAGGATAGAATAGGATAGAGGATAGGATAGGAAAGAGGGTAGGATAGCATAGAGGATAGGATAGGATAGAGGATAGGATAGGATAGAGGAGAGGATAGAGGATAGGATAGGATAGAGGATAGGATAGGATAGAGGATAGAGGATAGAGGATAGAGGATAGAGGATAGAGGATAGAGGATAGAGGATAGAGGATAGAGGATAGAGGATAGAGGATAGAGGATAGAGGATAGAGGATAGAGGATAGAGGATAGAGGATAGAGGATAGAGGATAGAGGATAGAGGATAGAGGATAGAGGATAGAGGATAGAGGATAGAGGATAGAGGATAGAGGATAGAGGATAGAGGATAGAGGATAGAGGATAGAGGATAGAGGATAGAGGATAGAGGATAGAGGATAGAGGATAGAGGATAGAGGATAGAGGATAGAGGATAGAGGATAGAGGATAGAGGATAGAGGATAGAGGATAGAGGATAGAGGATAGAGGATAGAGGATAGAGGATAGAGGATAGAGGATAGAGGATAGAGGATAGAGGATAGAGGATAGAGGATAGAGGATAGGATAGAGGATAGGATAGAGGATAGGATAGGATAGAGGATAGGATAGGATAGAGGATAGGATAGGAAAGAGGGTAGGATAGGATAGAGGATACGATAGAGGATTGGATATGATAGAGGATAGGATAGAGGATAGAATAGGATAGAGGATAGGATAGAGGATAGGATAGGATAGAGGATAGGACAGGATACAGGATAGGATAGGATAGAGGATCGGATAGAGGATAGGATAGGATAGAGGATAGAATAGGATAGAGGATAGGATAGGAAAGAGGGTAGGATAGCATAGAGGATAGGATAGGATAGAGGATAGGATAGGATAGAGGAGAGGATAGAGGATAGGATAGGATAGAGGATAGGATAGGATAGAGGATAGAGGATAGAGGATAGAGGATAGAGGATAGAGGATAGAGGATAGAGGATAGAGGATAGAGGATAGAGGATAGAGGATAGAGGATAGAGGATAGAGGATAGAGGATAGAGGATAGAGGATAGAGGATAGAGGATAGAGGATAGAGGATAGAGGATAGAGGATAGAGGATAGAGGATAGAGGATAGAGGATAGAGGATAGAGGATAGAGGATAGAGGATAGAGGATAGAGGATAGAGGATAGAGGATAGAGGATAGAGGATAGAGGATAGAGGATAGAGGATAGAGGATAGAGGATAGAGGATAGAGGATAGAGGATAGAGGATAGAGGATAGAGGATAGAGGATAGAGGATAGAGGATAGAGGATAGAGGATAGAGGATAGAGGATAGAGGATAGAGGATAGAGGATAGAGGATAGAGGATAGAGGATAGAGGATAGAGGATAGAGGATAGAGGATAGAGGATAGAGGATAGAGGATAGAGGATAGAGGATAGAGGATAGAGGATAGAGGATAGAGGATAGAGGATAGAGGATAGAGGATAGAGGATAGAGGATAGAGGATAGAGGATAGAGGATAGAGGATAGAGGATAGAGGATAGAGGATAGAGGATAGAGGATAGAGGATAGAGGATAGAGGATAGAGGATAGAGGATAGAGGATAGAGGATAGAGGATAGAGGATAGAGGATAGAGGATAGAGGATAGAGGATAGAGGATAGAGGATAGAGGATAGGATAGAGGATAGGATAGGATAGAGGATAGGATAGGATAGAGGATAGGATAGGAAAGAGGGTAGGATAGGATAGAGGATACGATAGAGGATTGGATATGATAGAGGATAGGATAGAGGATAGAATAGGATAGAGGATAGGATAGAGGATAGGATAGGATAGAGGATAGGACAGGATACAGGATAGGATAGGATAGAGGATCGGATAGAGGATAGGATAGGATAGAGGATAGAATAGGATAGAGGATAGGATAGGAAAGAGGGTAGGATAGCATAGAGGATAGGATAGGATAGAGGATAGGATAGGATAGAGGAGAGGATAGAGGATAGGATAGGATAGAGGATAGGATAGGATAGAGGATAGAGGATAGAGGATAGAGGATAGAGGATAGAGGATAGAGGATAGAGGATAGAGGATAGAGGATAGAGGATAGAGGATAGAGGATAGAGGATAGAGGATAGAGGATAGAGGATAGAGGATAGAGGATAGAGGATAGAG